>NC_036870.1:30937813-30946499 GCF_002910315.2 Salvelinus sp. IW2-2015
ATAAAAGAGAGAGGAAGCAGTCATGCTTCTTTATAACTTGGGATAAATGAGGAGTGTGAGCGTCTATGCGTTCTTGTTACTGGGATAATAAAGAGAGGGAGCAGTTCCATTCTTATACTGGGATAAAGAGAGAGGGGAGCAGTCATCTCTTATACTGGATAAAAGAGAGGGAGCAGTCATCTTTGTACTGGGTAAAAGAGAAGAGGACATGTCATCTTTATACTGGATAAAAGAGAGAGGGAGCAGTCATCTCTTTATCTGGAATAAAGAGGAGGAGCAGTCTCTCTTTTAATGGGATAAAAAGAGAGAGGGAGCAGTCATCTCTTTATCTGGGATATAAAGAGAGGGGGGAGCAGTCATTCTTTGTACTGGGATAAAAGAGAGGAGAGCAGTCATCTTTGTAACTGGGATAAAGAGCAGAGGGAGCAGTCATCTCTTTTACTGGGATAAAAGAGAGAGGGAGCAGTCATCTCTTTATACTGGGATAAAAGAGAGAGGAGCAGTCATCTCTTTGTACTGGGATAAAAGGAGAGGGAGCAGTCATCTCTTTATTACTGGGATAAAAGAGAAGAGGCAGTCATCTCTTTATACTGGGATAAAAGAGAGAGGGAGCAGTCATCTCTTTATACTTGGGATAAAGAGAGAGGAGCAGTCATCTCTTATACTGGGGATAAAAGAGAGGGAGCAGTCATCTCTTCTATTACTGGGATAAAAGAGAGAGAGAAGCATACATCTCTTTTATACTGGATAAAAGGAGAGAGGAGCAGTCATCTTTGTACTGATATAAAGAGGAGGAGAGCAGTCATTTCTCTTTTATACTGGGATAAAAGAGAGGGGAGCAGTCATCTCTTTATACTGGGATAAAAGAGAGGGGGAGCAGTCATCTTTTTATACTGGGATAAAAGAGAGGGGAGAGCAGTCATCTCTTTATACTGGGATAAAAGAGAGGGAGCAGTCACTCTTTATACTGGGATAGAAAAGAGAGAGGGGAGCAGTCATCTCTTTTACTGGGATAAAAGAGAGAGGAGTAGCAGTCATCTCTTTATACTGGGATAAAAGAGGGGGGAGGCAGTCATCTCTTTATACTGGGATAAAGGAGAGGGGAGCAGTCATCTCTTTATTACTGGGATAAAAGAGAGAGGAGCAGTCATTCTTTATACTGGGATAAAAGAGAGAGGGGAGCGAGTCTCTCTTTTATACTGGGATAAAGGAGAGGGGGCAGTCATCTCTCTTTATACTGGGATAAAAGAGAGGGGGAGCAGTCATCTCTTTATACTGGGATAAAAGAGAGGGAGCAGTCACTCTCTTTATACTGGGATAAAAGAAGAGGGGAGCAGTCATCTCTTTATACTGGGTTAAAGAGAGAGGAGCAGTCATCTCTTTATACTGGGATAAAAGAGAGAGGGAGCAGTCATCTCTTTTATACTGGGATAAAAGAGAGAGGGGAGCGTCATTCTTTTATACTGGGATAAAAGGAGAGAGGAAGCAGTTCTATCTCTTTTATACTGGGAATAAAGAGAGAGGAGCAGTCATCTCTTTATACTGGGATAAAAGAGAGAGGAGCAGTCATCTCTTTATACTGGGATAAAAGAGAGAGGGAGTCAGTCATCTCTTTATACTGGGTAAAAGAGAGGGAGCAGTCATTCTCTTTATACTGGGATAGAAGAAGATTTTGAGGGGAGCAGTCATTCTCTTTATACTGGATAAAAGAGAGAGGAGCAGTCATCTCTTTTACTGGGATAAAAGAGAGAGGAGCAGTCATCTCTTTATACTGGGATAAAAGAGAGAGGGAGAGCAGTCATCTCTTTATACTGGGATAAAAGAGAGAGGAGCAGTCATCTCTTTACACTGTTTTCATATGGTCTAGGACTACTGCAGTTTTATGGTGTTACTGTACGAGAGCACCTGCAGAGCTATGCAGAGAGAGCACCCTGCAGAACTAACTCATGGAGAGAGAGCACCCTGCAGAACTAACTCATGCAGAGAGAGCACCCTGCAGAACTAACTCATGGAGAGAGAGCACCCCGCAGAACTAACTCATGGCAGAGAGAGCACCCCGCAGAACTAACTCATGGCAGAGAGAGAACCCTGCAGAACTAACTCATGCAGAGAGAGCACCCCGCAGAACTAACTCATGGCAGAGAGAGCACCCTGCAGAACTAACTCATGGCAGAGAGAGCACCCTGTGAGAACTAACTCATGGCAGAGAGAGGCACCCTGCAGAACTAACTCATGCAGAGAGAGCACCCTGCAGAACTAACTCATGGCAGAGAGAGCACCTGCAGAACTAACTCATGGCAGAGAAGAACCCCGCAGAACTAACTCAAGGCAGAGAGAGCACCCTGCAGAACTAACTCAAGGCTCACACACTTCCAACTGGCTCTGCACTCTGAATAAAATGTCAGATTAGAAAGAAAACAAGTTCAGTCGCTGTCGCTGAGCCATGTGTGAGACGAAGAGAGAGAGAGAGTTTTGCTGTCTGGCTCACAGTACAAAGCCTTTCAGACTCAATGACTCCGATTATCTTTTACCAGCCAGCGCAACCAATATATCACTGAAAAGACACATGTAGAAGGATGTGTTCAACCCATCTGTCGCTGAAAACAATGATGCCAGCCAACATATTTAGTCTGTGTGTGTGTGTGTGTGTGTGTGTGTGTGTGTGTGTGTGTGTGTGTGTGTGTGGTGTGTGTGTGTGTGTGTGTTGTGTGTGTGTGTGTGTTGTGTGTGTGTGTGTGTGTGTGTGTGTGTGTGTGTGTGTGTGTGTGTGTGCGCTGTTCAGTCAATTCTCTTTATTATTCTCTAGATATTTCTTTATATCTTTGAGGCATTCCCTCTAAACTGTTTCTATACCCAGGTCACGTTCGTGTGTATTTCAACCCCCAGTCATAATAATGATGAACCACTGACGTGGCTCATTCAGGGTCAGTCATCTCCCCAACAGGAGACTCTTTGTAGTACAGTAGTTATTACTATAACAGAACAGTCTGGACATTGTATAAATTAGCTGAAACTGAATTAAACAAAGCTATTGTCTTTGGGTGGGTAGACTCAATAGAGTTAGATCATCCAACAGAAAGGCCGTGGTTTGTATTTCGGACATATTCTTTTTTTAAATTTAAAAAATATATATTTTCGTAGAAAGGAATGTCATAATGTCTGTACTCGGTGACACAACAGCTGGAGTACAAATAATGTATTTGCAGCTGTCATGCCGGGTCCTCAGAGAGCTGTAGAGTGAGGAAGTATGTCCGGAAGAACGGCCATTGTGTCAGTGTAGTGGTGATTCTCGGGATGTATGGACTAGAATATAAACCTCTCGAGAGACATTAGCTGGGGAAGTCAAGCTGGTTTCCACTGCTCTGACGATAAACAGACATGAAACAGACATGAAGTATGATGGAGTTGTGTGTGTTTTGTGTTCCGTCCATTTGTCCTTGAACTTGTAAAGCCTCAACCCTCTTCAGGCTGATGCAGTCTAGCTCATGGGAAAGGATATGGCTGAATTTTCCCATTCCAAATGCTCTGCTGCTATGACATTTTGTAGGGGCTAATCAACCAAGTTTCAGTTGCTTGATAATAAACAAAATAGACAAATAAGGTGGATAAAACAGGAGTTGTTCTTTCACCAGCTCTTCTTTCTTGTTTGCTTGCCATGGTGTTTTAACAGGGGCTCAGAATGGTAAATAAAGTCTGAGGCTTTTCATTTTAATGGCACGTAAATCCCACTCACTGCTGAGATGGTTAATGGACCAGATGCAAATAGCTTGTGGCTTCCAGTACATTTACTTCAGTACCTGGAAAACAAAACATCAACTGTTGGATGGGATTCCTTTCATGGGCAATGTTTGACCCCCCCCCCCCGTTCCATATCAAGACACCCCCGTGTGTGCAAATGCATTTCCAAGAAATGAAGTCGGCTTCATTAGGAGCACCAGGTTGTGCGTCTCAAATTACACCCTATTCCCTACATAGTGCACTACTTTAGACCACAGCCCTATGGGCCCTGATTCAAAATGGGTGCACTATATAGGAAATAGGGTTTCCATTTGGGACGCAGCCTGTTCCTGGGTTCAGTCACCACTTTGACATGGAGCCTGTAAGGCTGTGACGTCAGTCGTGTCTGCTCGGTGGGAGCTGTTGAACCCTTCTCCCCCAGGGCCGTCACTTCACTCCCACTTTAAAAACCCACCGTCTGTTTCTCAGCTGCACATCACTGACCCCACAACCCTCCACCTCCTCCTCCTCCTCGCTCCACCACCTCCTCCTCCACCTCCTCCTCCACCTTCTCCTCCACCATCTCCTCCACCTCCTCCTCACCTCCACCTCCTCCTCCACCTTCTCCTCCACCTCCTCCTCCACCGCCTCCTCCTCGCTCCACACTTTTTGACATTCTGAAAGCAGTTCAAGGGTATTCTTTGCCCCGAAAAGAGGGAAAATATTATAAACAAAACGGCTTCCAAGAGAAACATTTGTGTCTGCCTTTAGTCTCTGTCAATGCCATGTTCCTGACATTGTTTCGGTGATACCTCAACTCTTGATACATTCTGGCAGTCATGTAATTCCTGCGGTGAACTACTTTGAACTACTATAAAGGGAATATGGTGCCATTTGTAACGTTGCCAATATGGATCCTAATGGACCCTATCTGCCTTTCCTGTTCCATAGGAAAAGCTACAGATCCAACCCCTTCTCCGTTTCCCAGACTGTTCCCGGTCCCTTTGTTAATTGGGTACATGTATTTGACCTGGTCAAATACCTGATAAATATCAGTGATTTATTGCTACTTGTCAAAACAACAGTGTTTTTGGTGCTTGTGCAGTTTATAAGGAGCTTGTTTAAAAAAAAAATAATACAAGTAATATGATTATTGTGGCAGATGTTTGTGTCTATAGCACATGTTATGTTTAAGTTTTCAATTTATCCCAAACTGTTTCTGCATATTGGTTTTTGACCTGGGGTCACATATTCTAGCAGCTCCCTACAGACTTGTAGGATGGTGTTGTGATTGTCTCAGTACAGTAGAGCTGTCAGGTGTTTTCCACCCCATCCTTCCCATTCGCCATATGAGATGTCAATCACCTGATTAGAACACGGAAGAACATGAATGTTTCCCAGGGTAGTTCAGGGGCCTTGGAGGTCGTAGCAGGATTCAGTAAAGCTGAGCTGTGGAAGTACGCCACCAACAGAATGTGTCAGTTCAGTGTGCAATATGGATGATGTATTTGGTTTTTACAAGACATGAACAATATGTAAGACGTGGGTAACGTGCCATCTATGTATCATGTTGAGTGTGTAATGTACACGGTCTATTTTTGTATACAGCAGTAATGTGTGTCTAAGACAACTTTCCACACAGGGACATTACAGTTCATCCTGTCCTATCCATAGTGTGTTTGCCTTAGTTACTTTAAGGTACAACAGTACTGTAAGGGTCCTGTGTGTAGCTGGTGTAGAGAGTCAGGTGCAGGACAGCAAATATGAGTAATCAACGTACTTTTACTCAAAACGACAAAAGTACAAAGCAACATCACGAGCCCACCACGACGGACCGAAAATAAAACAAACAATCACTCACAAATACAACATGGGGAACAGAGGGTTAAATAATAAACAAGTCATTGATTGAGTGGAGCCAGGTGTGATAAGACAAAGGCAGAACAAATGGAAAATGAAAAGTGGATCGGCGGTGGCTAGAAAGCCGGTGACGTCGACCGCCGAACGCCGCCCGAACAAGGAGAGGGACCGACTTCGGCGGAAGTCGTGATAAGTGCCCTCTCCAGCAACCCTTTGAAACACCATCCGGCAGCTCAGAACCATTCATATTATTTAGTGGCTCTTTCTCAATGCCAAACTGCCATAGGGGCTTTTCTTACAATAAGGAGAGGAGAGAAAAGCACACGTTGACCATTTTCACCAGAGGAGCTACGACATAAAAGAGGAAACCATATCATTACTGTTTTACTTTGGTATTGGTCATAACTCTTCCATGAAAGATGATACTCAGCCTCTTCTCATTCTCCGTGGATACAAGTGTGTTCCTTAGCATAAATCTCTTTCAACACTTCTAGAAACTACATTTCTAGTTTCTACTTTTTCCATGGGAATGACTCTCACAAAATTTCAATTCAAGGGGCTTTATTGTCATGGGAAACATATGTTTACATTGCCAAAGCAAGTGAAATAGACAATAAAAAATGTACAGTAAACATTACACTCAAAAGTTACAAAATAATAAAGATATTGCAAATGTCATTATGTATATACACAGTGTTGTAATGATGTGAAAATAGTTCAAGTACAGAAGAGAAAATAAATTAACTAAATATAGGTTGTATTTACAATGGTGTTTGTTCTTCACTGGTTGCCCTTTTCTTGTGGCAACAGGTCACAAATCTTGCTGCTGTGATGGCACACTGTGGTATTTCATCAAATAGATATGGGAGTTTATCAAAATTGTATTTGTTTTCAAATTCCTTGTGGGTCTGTAATCTGAGGGAAATATGTSTCTCTAATATGGTCATACATTTGCAGGAGGTTAGGAAGTGCAGCTCAGTTTCCAACTCATTTTGTGGGCAGTGTGCACATAACCTGTCTTCTCTTGAGAACCAGGTCTGCCTTCGGCGGCCTTTCTCAATAGCAAGGCTATGCTCACTGAGTCTGTACATAGTCAAAGCTTTCCTTAAGTTTTGGTCAGTCACAGTGGTCAGGTATTCTGCCACTGTGTACTCTCTGTTTAGGGCCAAATAGCATTCTAGTTTGCTCTATTTTTTGTTAATTCTTTCCAATGTGTCAAGTAATTATCTTTTTGTTTTCTCATGATTTGGTTGGGTCTAATTGTGTTGCTGTCCTGCTTGCTTTCGGGGCTCTTCTCCAGGTTTTTTTCTCTGTAGGTGATGGCTTTGTTATGGAAGGTATGGGACTTGCTTTCTTTGAGGTGGTTATAGAATTTAACGGCTCTTTTCTGGATTTTGATCATTATCAGTATTGGCCTAATAATGCACTGCATGCATTATTTGGTGTTTTACGTTGTACACAGAGGATATTTTAGCAAAACTCTGCATGCAGAGTCTTAATTTGGTGTTTGTCCCATTTTGTAAATCCTTGGATGGTGAGCAGACCACAGACCTCACAACCATAAAGGGCAATGTGTTCTATAACTGATTCAAGTATTAAAAAAAAAATATATATATATATATATATGTATATTTCACTTTTATTTAACCAGGTAGGCCAGTTGAGAACATGTTGTCACGTTCCTGACCTGTTTTCCCTTGTTTTTTTATTTAGTATGGTCAGGGCGTGAGTTGGGTGGGTTGTATATGTGTTGTTTTCTATGTTGGGGTTTTGTGTGTTCGGCCTGGTATGATTCTCAATCAGAGGCAGCTGTCAATCGTTGTCCCTGATTGAGAATCATACTTAGGCAGCCGGGGTTTCACGTGTGTTTTGTGGGTGTTTGTTCCTTGTTAGTGTTTCGCCACACGGGACTGTAACGGTAGTTTCATTTTGTTATTTTGTATCGCATATTGTTTTCGTGTTATTAAATTACCATGGAAACTAACCACTCTGCATATTGGTCCGATCCTTCTCGCCTCTCCTCGTCCGATGAGGAGGACGACATAGACTATCGTTACACATGTTCTCATTTACAACTGCGACCTGGCCAAGATAAAGCAAAGCAGTGCGACAAAAACAACAACACAGAGTTACACATAAACAAACGTACATTCAAATAACACAATAATAAAATCTGTGTACAGTGTGTGGAAATGTAGAAGATTAGGGAGGTAGGCAATAAATAGGCCATAGAAGTGAAATAATTACATTTAGCCAGATCCTCATTGGTATGTCAAATGTTATGTTCCTTTTGATGGCATAGAAGGCCCTTCTTGCGTTGTCTCTCAGATCGTTCAAAGCTTAGTGGAAGTTACCTGTGGTGCTGATGTTTAGGCCAAGGTATGTATAGTTTTTTTGTGTGCTCTAGGGCAACGGTGTCTAGATGGAATTTTGTATTTGTGGTCCTGGCGACTGGACCTTTTTTGGAACCCCATTTTTTTTGTCTTACCGAGATTCACTGTCAGGGCCCAGGTCTGACAGAATCTGTGCAGAAGATCTAGGTGCTGTTGTATTCCCTCCTTGGTTGGTGACAGAAGCACCAGATCATCAACAAACAGTAGACATTTGACTTCAGATTCTAGTAGGGTGAGGCCGTGTGCTGCAGACTGTTCTGGTGCCCTCACCAATTCGTTTATATATATGTTGAAGAGGGTGGGGCTTAAGCTGCTTCCCTGTCTCACCCCATGGTCCTGTGGAAAGAAATGTGTGTGTTTTTTGCCAATTTTAACCGCACACTTGTTGTTTGTGTACATGGATTTTATAATGTGGTATGTTTTTCCCCCAACACCACTTTCCGTCAATTTGTATAGCAGGCCCTCGTGCCAATTTGCCTTTGTGTTGGTTTGTATGTTTGTCAATTAGAGTGGCAGGGCGAATACATGGTCTGTCGTATGGTAATTTGGTAAAAAGCCAATTTGACATTTGCTCAGTACATTGTTTTCACTGAGGAAATGTACGAGTCTGCTGTTAATGATAATGCAGAGGATTTTCCCAAGGTTGCTGTTGACGCATATCCCTCTCTCTCTCTCTCTCTCTCTCTCTCTCTCTCTCTCTCTCTCTCTCTCTCTCT
>NC_036870.1:30952693-30956930 GCF_002910315.2 Salvelinus sp. IW2-2015
GAGTACTGCACACACTACAATTACTTAGGTTTAAAAAATAAGCTCAACTGGCGACATTAATGAGGCAGTGAATGAACTGAGAGAGAAAGCACGCAGGGCATTCTACGCCATTAAAAAGCAAATTCAAATTGAAATACCATTAAAATTGGCTAAAACTAATTGAAATGTCATTGAACCAATTGCACTTTATGGCAGCGAGTGTGTGGGTCCACTTGCAAAACAAGATTTCATCAAATGGACAAACACCCCATTGAAACCCTGCATGCAGAGTTCTGTAAGATTATCCTACATGTCCAGAGAAAAACTACAAACAATGCATGCAGGGCAGAATTAGGCAAATATCCACTAAAATAAAAACTCAAAAAGAGCAATTAAGTTTTGGAAACATCTAAAATACAGTGACCCCCTCTCATATCATTACCAAGCCCTGCAATGCCAAGAGCTGAGCAAAGAAAAGAGTCCCCTCATCCAGCTGGTCCTGTGGGCTGAGTTCACAAACCTGTTCTACTAACACACTGAAGCCTCAGGACCAGAACATCCAATCAATCAGGATAAACAAATTACAACACAGTCAAAACAAAACGACATTGTTATTGGGAAACCAAGCACAAACACAAAGCAAAATGCAGTGCTATTCTGCCCTAAATCGACAGTACACTGGGCTAAATATTTGACCATGGTTACTGATCAAAACCTTAGAAAAACCTTGACAAAGTACAGGCTCAGTGAGCACAGCCTTGCCATTGAGAAGGGTAGACACAGAAAACCTGGCTCCCTGTAGAGGAAAGGCTGTGCAACCACTGCACAACAGCAGAACCTGAGACGGAGCTGCATTTCCTGACAAAAATGTCAAAAATTATAAACAATTAGAGAGTGTCATTTCCCCAAATTTGAAACCCGTATTCAAGGTTTCAAGACCTCTCTGATGAGAGTAGGCTACCCGTCCTGTTGGGGGAGGATGCGAGAGCTGTGGGTTGGCAGCCACAACATTGCTGCCTGCCATAAGTTGAGGGACAGTGTCTGACAGACCAATCAACCTGCACATGTCCTCTACTGTATGTTTATTGTTATTGTTGAATGTATGGTTATTTTGACACTTGGTTATTGTTGTTACTGTTGTCCGTTGAGAATTTTGATTCTCATTTTTATTTTTATAATGTAAATATCCAAAATAAGCTTTGGCAATATGACATTGTTACGTCATGCCAATAAAGCAAATTGAATTGAATTGAATTGAGAGCGAGAGAGAGAGAGGAGAGAGAAGAAGCGAAAGAAAGAAAGAAAGAACGTTGATTTAGAAACTACTTTGTGACCTCATCAACAACAACAAATTGATTCAGACCAAACAGGTTGCTGCTCAGAGTGTGTGTGTTTGTGTTAGTATTGGCTTTAACAGTCCCCCTGCTGCTATTCTACATGAGTGAAATCCAATCAGTGCATGAAAGAGGCTATAGAGGCTGTTTTCTGGTAACATTATCAACGCTGCCTCTGTACAGAAGGGATTTTAACTACCGTCAAGGACACTTAGGACACACACTCACACACGTCTCCTGCCTCCAACTGCTCGCTTAATAATAAGAACAAAACCTCACTGGAATAAGAATTAGCTGTTGTGTGGTGTGTGTGTGGTGTGTTGTGTGTGTGTCCTAAGTGTCCTTGAGTAGTTAAATCCCTTCGTACAGAGGCAGCGTTGATAATGTTAACCAGAAAACAGCCTCTATAGCCTCTTTCATGCACTGATTGATTTCACTCATGTAGAATAGCAGCAGGGGGCTTTAAAAGCCAATACTAACACAAACACACACACTCTGAGCAGCAACCTGTTTGGTCTGAATCAATTTGTTGTTGTTGATGAGGTCACAAAGTAGTTTCTAAATCAACGTTCTTTCTTTCTTTCTTTCGCTCTCTCTCTCTCTCCTTCTCTCTCCTTCCCTCTCTCAATTCAATTCAATTCAATTTGCTTTATTGGCATGACGTAACAATGTACATATTGCCAAAGCTTATTTTGGATATTTACAATATAAAAATGAGAATCAAAATTGTCAACGGGACAACAGTAACAACAATAACCAAGTGTCAAAATAACCATAGATTCAACAATAACAATAAGCATACAGTAGAGTGCATGTGCAGGTTGATTGGTCTGTCAGACACTGTCCCTCAACTTATGGCAGGCAGCAATGTAGTGCGCTGCCAACCCACAGCTCTCTGCGTCCTCCCCCAACAGGACGGGTAGCCTACTCTCATCAGAAAGGTCATTGAAACCTTGAATAAGGGTTTCAAATTTGGGGAAATGACACTCTCTAATTGTTTTATATTTTTTACATTTTGTCAGGAAATGCAGCTCCGTCTCAGGTTCTGCTGTTGTGCAGTGGTTGCACAGCCTTTCCTCTACAGGGAGCCAGGTTTTCCTGTGTCTACCCTTCTCAATGGCAAGGCTGTGCTCACTGAGCCTGTACTTTGTCAAGGTTTTTCTAAGGTTTTGATCAGTAACCATGGTCAAATATTTAGCCACAGTGTACTGTCGATTTAGGGCCAGATAGCACTGCATTTTGCTTTGTGTTTGTGCTTGTGTTTCCCAATAAGCAATGTAGTTTTGTTTTGACTGTGTTGTAATTTGGTTTATACTGATTGATTGGATGTTCTGGTCCTGAGGCTTCAGTGTGTTAGTATAACAGGTTTGTGAACTCAGCCCCAGGACCAGCTGGATGAGGGGACTCTTTTCTTTGCTCAGCTCTTGGCATTGCAGGGCTTGGTAGTGATATGAGAGGGGGTCACTGTATTTTAGATATTTCCCAAACTTAATTGCTCTTTTTTGAGTTTTTATTATTAGTGGATATTTGCCTAATTCTGCCCTGCATGCATTGTTTGTAGTTTTCCTCTGGACATGTAGGATAATCTTACAGAACTCTGCATGCAGGGTTTCAATGGGGTGTTTGTCCCATTTGATGAAATCTTGTTTTGCAAGTGGACCCCACAACTCGCTGCCATAAAGTGCAATTGGTTCAATGACATATTCAATTAGTTTTAGCAAAATTTTAATAGGTATTTCAATTTGAATTAGCTTTTTAATGGCGTAGAATGCCCTGCGTGCTTTCTCTCTCAGTTCATTCACTGCCTCATTAAGGTGTCCAGTTGAGCTTATTTTTAAACCTAAGTAATTGTAGTGTGTGCAGTACTCTATATAGTTTGTACCAATTGAGAACTTTGGTCTAATTCCCTGAGATCTGGATCTTCTCTTGAAAATCAGTATAGTATTTTGGGGGTTTACTGCCAGGGCCCAGGTCTGGCAGTACTGCTCTAGCAGGTCCAGGCTCTGCTGTAGGCCATGTGCTGTGGGTGACAGCAGGCATAGGTCATCTGCGAAGAGTAGGCTCAGATTACAACCCTGACGAAGGCCCCGCCCCTGGTTAAAGAATTCTGTTCTTTTCTTGCCAATTTTAATGCTGCACGTATTGCCAGTATACATTGATTTAATTATGTCATATGTTTTACCCCCTACACCACTTTCCATAACTTTGTAGAACAGTCCTGTATGCCAAATAGAATCAAATGCTTTTTGGAAGTCGATAAAGCAAGTGTATATTTTGGTATTATTTTGGTGGACATGTTTATCTATCAGGGTGTGTAGGGTGTAAATATGATCAGTTGTGCGATGTTTTGGTATAAATCCAATTTGGCTTTTACTCAAGACATTGTGCTTATTAAGGAAGTTTAGAACTCTTACATTTATAATACTACAGAAACCTTCCCCAGGTTACTGTTCACACAAATGCCTCTGGAATTGTTAGGGTCAAATTTGTCTCCGTTTTTAAAGATTGGGGTTATGAGTCCTTGATTCCAGATGTCAGGGAAATAACCTACACGCAGGATCAAATTAAACAGTTTTAATATAGCCAATTGAAATTTTGCACTAGTGAGTTTGAGCATCTCATTTAGGATGCCATCAGGTTGGCATGCTTTTTTAAATTTGAGAGCCTGAAGTTTCTTATAGAGCTCCTGGTCAGTAATTGGGTAGTCCAATGGATTTTGATTGTCCCTTATAGCTTTTTCTAATCCATTCAACAATCATGTCAATTCTCTTCAATTCTCATGAATTTGGCATTGTTCTGCGTTTGTGTCTCTCTCTCTCTCTTTCACCCTCTTTCTCTCTCTCTCTTTCACCCTCGTTCTCTATCTCTCTTTCACCCTCTTTCTCTATCTCTCTTTCACCCTCTTTCTCTCTCTCTCTCTCTCT
>NC_036870.1:30957955-30958836 GCF_002910315.2 Salvelinus sp. IW2-2015
TGTGTGTGTGTGTGTGTGTGTGTGTGTGTGTGTGTGTGTGTGTGTGTGTGTGTGTTTACTTGTGGCTAGTGGGTGTTTTCTGTTTTCTGTCTACACTTCTGTCTATGTGCGGTCTCCTCTGAGATTTTCACTTGTGTGTGTGTGTTTGTCCTTGTCCTTGTGGTTATCTAAAGTGGATTCTAAAGAGCAGATGGAGTTTTTGGAAAACATAACTTTCCTGCTCTTTGTCGAATACCAAGACGTCTGCAAATCCCCTTTGAGTTCCTCCAGCCAGACATTAAGGCCTTTTAGTTAGAGTCAAATGAAAACACAGGGCTGGAGGGAACACCCTTAGGCGCCACGGGTGACTCCTGAGTTATAGACTCCCTTTGGAGGTGCTCACAGTAAATCAAGGCTCTGTTAGCTTTGGCCCTCATCCTCCTCCACACAAAACTCACAGCACTCATCCTTCTCTGTCCCATTGCCTGTAGTGGTTCTGTAAAAACCTACGCGTGTGTTAGATCTAATAGATTATTATATATAGTTTTCACCCAGAACATAATGTGAGACATTAATCATGCAATGTGTGTTAACAGTGTTTGCTTGCACTACGGTTGACCTGGAATTAAAGTGGTGGTCATGGGCACTGTTTCAATATTTACTCAAATGGTTTATATTGAAGTTAGAGTTATGCCGTAAAACCTCCTTGTTAACAGATCTGATCTAACTCCTTGTTAGCAGATCTAATCTAGCTCCTTCTTAATCTAGCTCCTTGTTAACAGATCTGATCTAGCTCCTTCTTAATCTAGCTCCTTGTTAACAGATCTGATCTAGCTCCTTGTTAACAGATCTGATCTAGCTCCTTGTTAACAGATCTAATCTAGCTCCTTGTTAGCAGATCT
>NC_036870.1:30958861-30965261 GCF_002910315.2 Salvelinus sp. IW2-2015
GTTAACCGGACTATGATTAGATTGTTTAACAAGGAGCTAGATCAGATCGTTAGCAAGGCAGCTAGACTAACAAGGAGCATAGATCAATCTGTTAACAAGGAGCAGAATTAACAAGGAGCTAGATCAGATCTGTTAACAAGGAGCCTAGATCCAGAATCTGTTAACAAGGAGCTAGATCAAGATTGTTATCAAGGAGCTAGAGTCAGATCTGTAACAAGGAGCTAGACTTAGATCTTGCTACCAAGGAGCTAAGATTAGATCTGTTTAACAAGGACTAGATTCGATCTGCTAAAACAAGGGAGCTAATTAGATCTGTTAACAAGGAGCTAGATCAGATCTTTAACAAAGGAGCTAGATAGAGCTAGATCAGATCTGTTAAACAAGAGCCTAGATCAGATCTATTAACAAGGAGCCTAGATCAGATCTGTTAAACAAGGAGCTATGATCAGATCTGTTAGCCAAGGAGCTAACGACTAACAAGGAGCTAGATCATGATCTGTTAACAAGGAGCTAGATTAACAAGGAGCTAGATCCAGATCTGTTAACAACGGAGCTAGATTAGATCTGTTAACAAGGAGCTAGATCAAGATCTTGTTAACAAGGGAGCTAGATCAGATTTTAACAAGGAGCTAGATTTAGATCTAGATCAGACCTGTTAACAAGGATCTAGATTAGATCTGCTAACAAAGGAGCTGATTAGATCTGTTAACAAGGAGCTAGATCAGATCTGTTAACAAGGAGCTTAGATTAGATCTAGATCAGATCTGTTAGCCCCCCAACAAGATGAGGCTAGATCAGAATCTTTAACAAGAGCTGGATGCAGATCTGCTAACAACAGGAGCTAGATTAGAATCTGTTAAACCAGGAGCTAGAATCAGATCGTTAACAAGGAGTAGATCAGATCTGTTTAACAAGGAGCTAGATTAAGAAGGAGCTAGATCAGATTGTTAACAAAGGAGCTAAGATAAGAGGAGCTAGATTAGATCTGCTAACAAGGAGTTAGCATCCAGATCTGATCTAGCTCCTTGTTAACAGATCTAATCTAGCTCCTTGTTAACAGATCTGATCTAGCTCCTTGTTAGCAGATCTAATCTAGCTCCTTTTTAATCTAGCTCCTTGTTAATTGATCTAATCTAGCTCCTTGTCAGATTAACATAAATTATGAATGTGAATCAGAGGAGGCTGGTGTGCAGAGATATAGAAGGACGGGCTCATTTTAATGGAATGGGAGGAATGGAAAGGTATGGACCACATCAAAATGGTTACCATGTGTTTGATACCTTTCAATTCATTCCATTCCAGCTATTAGAATGAGCCCGACCTCCTATATCTCTGCCCACCAGCCACAACTGATGTGAATGGTCTTTCAATCCCAATTTTACGGATTATAATGCTGTGTTCATGACCAAGTAGGAAGGTGTTAATTACCAGTTGTAAAGTCACAAATACCAGTTGGATGCATTCACATGCTTTGAACTCATTGAGAAATGCTGATTGGCTAATGGCCAACAAGCTGCATCAACCATAAACTAAAAGTACAGCTATCATGCTTGTAAACAAATTATAGTATTTGTTTACAGTGTTAAAAAAAAAAACGAATGAATGTTTGCTTTTTTATAAATAATGTGTTTTGTTGTTGCATTTAACTGCCGAAAATGTTACTGCTGAGTTTCCCATCAGTAATTACCAGTAATTACCTTTCTCCCTCTCCAGGAGCTGTTCTACGAGGACAGCCACTACCACGAGCACTGTTTCAGTTGTTTTCGCTGTGACCGCTCGCTGGCGGACGAGCCCTTCACCAGCCAGGAGGAGGCGCTGCTGTGCAACGACTGCTACCGCAATGAGTTCTCGTCCAAGTGTGTGGCCTGCGACAAGACCGTCATGCCAGGTACCCACACCTGCTACTGCTTCCCTTGAGTAGCAGAAACATCGAAACTCCCCAAAAACTTGCGGGGATACATGACAAACACCCTTTCGCCCTACTGAGCTGAGCCGAGCTGTACTGCGCTGCCCTGGTTACCTATCCATCAAAAATGGCCTGCTTTGGCCTCAGTTACTCAACTTCTGTTCTCACACCTATCACTGACAGGCGTTTAACCACTGTCATGACTATTGAGTAAGCAGCTCTGTCTCAGTCAACGTCACGCAAGTATAGACATAGGAGTTTTCACAAGCAGTCGCGGAAGGCATAGCCGTATGGGCCTGGTCAGAAGTGGTGCCCTACATAGGGAATAGGGTGCCATTTGGGACGCAGTAAATGTATTTTTGTGGTTGAGCTGGGTGTGACACAGCTTAGATGTGAGTGTGATTGTCTGCTCACTTGACTGAAAGTACCTCTAAGTTGACTTCTGGCCCAACGGCCTTTGTGACGGCATGGCAGCGTTACACCACCAGCAGGGGCTGGAAATGACACAGGATTCAATCTGGACAGGGCAGGTTGGGGCTTATTTCTCCACAGTTTCTGTGCAACTGAGCACTGAGTAGTCGTTTTGGCTTGTTTCTGTGGTCTAACGCAGTTAAACACTACACTGCCCCCTCGCCCCTCTTAAAAATGCAGCCAATTGCGATTGCACTGGCCGACCTCCCCCACGGGCGCATTTCAGTTCCCAAAGCTCGTAAAACAAAGGCAATGATTAAGAGATCTGATGTTCATTTTCATAGGCATGGCTCGCTGTTTATTTTGGCTACTTTTATTACCTACTTGGAGGAAGTGTTTATTTGTGGGAGACGCTTAAAGTCAGAAGGTTGAATATAGTATGAATAATATTACTGGATGTTTGGATGGTGTTACAGCAAGTCAGACTGGATGGTGTTACAGCAAATCAGACTGGATGGTGTTACAGCAAGTCAGACTGGATGGTGTTACAGCAAGTCAGACTGGATGGTGTTACAGCAAGTCAGACTGGATGGTGTTACAGATGCTAACTCCTTGTTAGCAGATCTAATCTAGCTCCTCTTATCTTAGCTCCTTTGTTAACAATCTGATCTAGCTCCTTCTTAATCTAGCTCCTTGTTAAACAGATCTGATCTACTCCTTGTTAACGATCTGATTCTAGCTCCTGGTTTAACAGATTCTAATCTAGCTCCTGTTGTTAGCAGATCTGCATCCAGCTCTTGTTAAAGATTCTGATCTAGCCTCATCTTGTTGGGGGGCTAACAGATCTGATCTAGATCTAATCTAAGCTCCTTGTTAACAGATCTGATCTAGCTCCTTGTTAACAGATCTAATCAGCTCCTTTGTTAGCAGATCTAATCTAGATCCTTGTTAACAGGTCTGATCTAGATCTAAATCTAGCTCCTTGTTAAAATCTGATCTAGCTCCCTTGTTAACAAGATCTTGATCTAGCTCCTTGTTAACAGATCTAATCTAGCTCCGTTGTTAACAGATCTGGATCTAGCTCCTTGTTAATCTAGCTCCTTGTTAACAGATCATGATCTAGCTCCTTGTTAGTCGTTAGCTCCTTGGCTAACAGATCTGATCATAGCTCCTTGTTTAACAGATCTGATCTAGGCTCCTTGTTAATAGATCTGATCTAGGCTCTTGTTTAACAGATCTGATCTAGCTCTATCTAGCTCCTTTGTTAAAGATCTGATCTAGCTCCTTGTTAACAGATCTAATTAGCTCCCTTGTTTTAGCAGATCGAATCTAGTCCTTGTTAAACAGATCTAATCTTAGCTCCTTGGTAGCAAGATCTAAGTCTAGCTCCTTGTTACAGATCTGACTCTAGCTCCTTGATAACAATCTTGATCTAGCTCCTTGTTAACAGATTCTGGATCTAGGCTCCTTGTTAACAGATCTGATCTAGCTCCTTGTTAATTCTGCTCCTTGTTAACAGATTGATCTATGCTCCTTGTTAGTCTAGCTGCCTTGCTAACGATCTGATCTAGCTCCTTGTTAAACAATCTAATCATAGTCCGGTTAACCAGATCTGATCTAGCTCCTGGTTAACAGATCTAATCTAGCTCCTTGGTTAACAGATCTGATCTGAGCTCCTTGTTAGCAGATCTAATCTAGCTCCTTTTTAATTCAGCTCCTTGTTAATTGATCTAATCTAGCTCCTTGTCAGAATTAACATTTAAATTATGAATTAGTGAATCAGAGGAGGCTGGTGTGCAGAGATAAGAAGACGGGCCTCATTTTTAATGGAATGGAGGAATGGAAAGGTTATGGACCACATCAAATGGTTACAATGGTGTTTGATACCTGTCAATTTTCATTTCCATTCAGCTATTAGAATGAGGCCCGCCTCTGATATCTCTGCCCACCAGCCACAACTGATGTGCACATGGTCTTTCAATCCAATTTACGGATTATAATGCTCGTGTTTCATGACCAGTAGAAGGTGTTAATTACCAGTTGTTAAAGTCACCAATACCAGTTGGATTCATTCACAATGCTTTGAACTCATTTGAGAAATGCTGATTGTTCTATGGCCAACAAGCAGGCATTCAACCATAAATAAAAGTACAGCTATCATTGGCTTGTAACAAATTATAGTAGGTGTTTTACGTTGTTAAAAAAAAACGAATGAATTTTGCTTTTTTATAAATAATGTGTTTTTGTGGTGTTCGCATTTAACTGCCGGAAAATGTATACTGCTGAGTTTACCTCAGGTAATTACCAGTATTACCTTTTCTCCCTCTCCAGGAGCTGTTCTTACGGGACAGCCACTACCACGGCACTGTTTCAGTTGTCTTTCGCTGTACCGCTCGCGGGCGGACGAGCCCTTCACCCACAGGAGAGAGGCGCTGTGCTGGTGCAACGACTGCTACCGCCAAGTGGTTCTGTCCAAGTGGTTGGCCTGCGACAAGACCGTATGCCAGGTACCCACACCTGCTACTGCTTCCCTTGAGTCTAGCAGGAAACATCGAAATCCCCAAAACTTGCGGGGATTACAGTGTTGACAAAACCACCTTTCGCACCTACTGAGCTGAGCCGAGCTGTACTGCGCTGCCCCTGGGTTAACCTATCATCAAAAATGGCCTGCTTGGCCTCAGTACTCAAAACTTCTGTTCTCAACCTATCACTGACAGGCGTTTAACCCTGTCATTGACTATGAGTAGCAGCTCTGTCTCAGTCAAAACGTCACGCAGTATTAGACATAGGAGTTTTTGTCCACAGCGTCGGCGGAATGACATTAGCCGTAATGGGGCCTTGGTCAGAAAGTGGTGCCCTACATAGGGAATAGGGTTTGCCATTTGGGCGCAGTAAATGGTATTTTTGTGGTTGATCTGGCGTGTGGGACAAACACTTAGATGTGCAGTGTGTGTCTGCTCACTTGACTGAAAGTACCTCTAAGTTAGACTTCTGGCCCAACGCCTTGTGACGGCAATGGGCAGGCGTCTACACACGCAGCAGGGGCTGGAAATGACAACAGGATTCAATCTGGACAGGGCAGGTTGGGGCTTATTTCTCTCACGTTTCTGCTGCAACATGGGCACTGAGTATGTCGTTTTGGCTTGTTTTCTGTGGTCACGGCAGTTAAACACTACACTGCCCCCTGCGCCCCTCTTAAAATGCAGGCCATTTGCGATTGCACTGGCCCGACCTTCCCCAGGGCGCATTTCAGTTTCCCAAAGCTCGTAAAACAAAGGCAAGTGGATTAAAGAGATCTGATGTTCATTTCATAAGGCATGGCTCGCTGTTTATGTTTGGCTACCCTTTTTTAAATGTACCTAACTTGGGAAAGAAGGTTTATTTGGTTATTTGGGAAGAGACGCTTAAAGCGTCAGAAGGTTGAATTATAGTATGAATAATTATTACTGGATGTTTGTGATGGTGTTACAGCAAGTCAGACTGGATGGTGTACAGCAAATCAGGACTGATGGTGTTACAGCAAGTCATACTGGATGGTGTTACAGCAAGTCAGGACTGGATGGTGTTACAGCAAGTCAGGACTGGATGGTGTCAGCAAGTCAGACTGGATGGTGTTACAGCAGTCAGACTGAGATGGTGTTACAGCAAGTCAGACTGGATGGTGTTACACAAGTCAGGGATGGATGGTGTTACAGCAAGTCAGACTGGATGGTGTTACAGCAGTCAGACTGGATTGGTGTTACAGCAAGTCAGACTGGATGGTTGTTACAGCAAGTCAGGATGGTATGGATGGATGGTGTTTTTACAGCAAGTTAGGGATGGATGGATGCGATGGTTGTTTACAGCAAGTTAGGGATGGATGGATGGATGATGGATTGGTGTTACAGCAAAGTTAGGGATGGATGGATGGATGGATGGTTGTTACAGCAAGGTGTGATGGTCATGGATGTGGATGGATGGATGGATGGTGTTACAGCAGTTAGGGATGGATGGATGGATGGTATGATGGCATGGATGGTGGTGAACAGCAAGGTTAGGGATGAGAATGGGATGGATGGATGGAATGGATTGGTGGAGATGGAT
>NC_036870.1:30965286-31016612 GCF_002910315.2 Salvelinus sp. IW2-2015
ACAGCAGTCAGGGATGGATGGATGGATGGTCTTACAGCAAGTTAGGGATGATGGATGGTGTTACAGCAAGTAGGGATGGAGGATGATGGATGGATGGTGTTTACAGCAAGGTATGGATGGAATGGATGGATGGTTGTTTACAGCAAGTTAGGGATGGATGGATGGATATGGATGGTTACAGCAAAGTTAGGGATGGATGGATGGATGGATGGATGTGTTACAGCAAGTTACGATGGATGGATGGATGGATGGATGGATGGATGGATGGATGGATGGATGGATGGTGTACAGCAAGTTAGGGATGATGGATGGATGGGTGTACAGCAAAGGATGGATGGATGGATGGTGTTACAGCAAGTTAGGGATGGATGGATGGATGGTGTTACAGCAAGTTAGGGATGGATGGATGGATGGATGGTGTTAAAGCAAGTTAGGGATGGATGGCTTTATGTTATCAGAGATGACTGGGAGGTATATTGTGTCTGTGTACAAACAGGTTCAGGTTTTACTGAATTATCTGGTTTGGTTAAAAAAAATGATTACCTTTATTTAACCTTGATTTTGTCAGATAGTCATACTGAGAACAAAGTATATGAGCCCTGAATTACAAAAAAATACAAAAAATACACGTCATAATATAAATCCAAAATGCAAGCAGAAAGAAAACCACGGACATAAAAAACAAATCCATTTAACAGTAGTAAGGTCCTCAATCAGAACCAGCTATAGCAGTAGGTGTCAGAACTAGGAGATTACGCATACTGAGGTTTGACATTCTAACCCAGAACTCAAGTGACTACACAGGTGATGACTCTTGCAGACAGAGTGAATTATACCAAACCTGTCTGTGTCTCAATCTCTGTCTCAATCTCAGTCTCTGTCTCAATCTCAGTCTCTGTCTGTCTGTCTCTGTCTCTCGATCTTTCCATCTCTCTCTCTCTCCTTCTCCCTCTGGCAGGCTCAAAGAAGTTGGAGTATGGGGGCTCTGCTTGGCACGAGGACTGCTTTGTGTGCCATGGCTGTGAGAAGCCCATCGGTGGCCAGTCCTTCATCCCCGACAAAGACGACTACTACTGTGTACCCTGCTACGAGGGCAGGTTTACCCCGCGATGCAGCCGCTGCAAAAAGGTGAACCAGGGTCTCCTCCAATCAACATTATCCTCTCCCTGTCACTGTTATTGACGTTCTCACGGTAGTAGATCGGTTTCTTATGAAACCACTTTGTCAGATCAAGTCGGTAAGGTTGATGGGTATGTATCCTGCGTATGTATCCTGCGTAGGCGCTGGCGACAGGGGGCGTCAGCTACAAAGATGAGACGTGGCACAAGGAGTGTTTGGTGTGCACGGGCTGTAAGAGCCCACTGGCGGGCCAGCCCTTCACCTCCCAGGGAGACACGCCCTACTGCGTCAAGTGCTTCAGCAGCCTCTACGCACAGAAGTGTGCCTCCTGTAACTCGCCCATCACAGGTCATGTCTTCTCCATTTCACTAGATAATATGGGTTGATTTGAAACACTCAAATGACACCCTATTCCCTAAATACTACACTTACACCGTGGCACTAAGTACCAGCCCAGGCAAAGACGTCCTGCATGCCAGAGCACAGACATACTGGAAATATACAGGTAGAGCCTGTGGCTGTTTAGAATGCCAGTGTTACAATTGAACACAGATGTTCAGGACTGGTATTGCAGCCAACCATAGAATTACCCACATGACTTAATGTTCAGAATGTCATTTCTTACTGCACACCTGTCAATCCAGGTGAGAGTCAAAGTTCTCTATGTAGACATAGGTTACGTCCCACATGGCATCCTATTCCCTTTTTAGTGCACTACTTTTGACCAGGGCCCATAGGACGCTGGTCAAAAGTAGTGCACTATATTGGAAATAGGGTGCCATTTGGGACATACGCGTATGCTACTATACATGCTAAGTGTTTTTTTCCCTCCAGGGTTTGGCGAGGGGAAGTACGTTTCTTTCCAGGATCGGCAGTGGCACCAGCCCTGCTTCAAGTGCTCCCACTGCTCTGTCTCTCTGGTTGGGTCCGGCTTCTTCCCTGACCGGGACCAGATCCTTTGCGGAGACTGCAACAACGACCAAGAAGACCAATGAGAATCACTGTCTCTCTCTTTCAACTGTGCCTGACCAATCACAAATGTACAGTTATAGCTATCCTGTTTGTAACACACAGTGGTGACATGACCACCATGACCACCTATCGTACAGTTAAGAGAGCCTCTAAACCTCAACCTATATTTAATACTACATCACCCTAAATACATACAGTACCAGTCAAACGTTTGGACACACCTACTCATTCAAGGGTTTTTCTTTATTTTTACTATTTTATACATTGTAGAATAATAGTGAAGACATCAAAACTATGAAATAACACATATGGAATTAACAAATCAAAATATTTCATATTTGAGATTCTACAAAGTAGCCACCCTTTACCTTGATGACAGCATTGTACACTCTTGGCATTCTCTCAACCAGCTTCAAGAGGTAGTCACCTGGAATGCATATCAATTAACAGGTGTGCATTGTTAAAGTTCATTTGTGGAACTTCTTTCCTTAATGCATTTGAGCCAATCAGTTGTGTTGTGACAAGGTGTTTTGTGTTCCACAAATGAACTTTGTGGAACACATATTTGTGTTCCACAAAGTAACTTTAACAAGGCACACCTGTTAATTGATATGCATTCCAGATGACTACCTATTGAAGCTGGTTGAGAGAATGCCAGGAGTGTGCAAAGCTGTCATCAAGGCAAAGTGTGGCTACTTTGAAGAATCTCAAATATAAAATATATTTAGATTTGTTTAACACTTTTTTGTTTACTACATGATTCCATATGTGTTATTTCATAGTTTTGATGTCTTCACTATTATTCTACAAAGTAGAAAATAATAAAAATAAAGAAAAACCCTTGAATGAGTAGGTGTGTCCAAACTTTTGACTGGTACTGTATATATCTTAAAATATATAATACACATTTTTTCAGTGTTGCATGTACGTCTATGTTGTTAAACTGATTTTCAAACATAAAAAGCACATTGAAATATATTTATAATGTAAACACTTATTTTTTACCCCAAATATTTTTTACCCCTTTTTCTTCCCAATTTCGTGGTATCCAAGTGGTAGTTACAGTCTTGTCTCAACGCTGCAAAGACGAAGGTCGAGAGCCGTGCGTCCTCCGAAACACAACCTAACCAAGCCGCACTGCTTCTTGACACAATGCCCACAACCCAGAAGCCAGCCGCACCAATGTGTCGGAGGAAACACTGTACACCTGGGGACTGTGTCAGCGTGCAATGCGCCCGACCCGCCACAGGAGGCGCTAGAGCACTTCTAAGAATACATGAACTATTCGTATCCCAAAGGAGCTTACATATTGATGCAGCTGACCTGAGCTCTGCTGAAATATGGCATTAATGACTCACACACAGTCTGAACTAAATAGTGTCTTAACAGCTGTATTTTATTGCAGCTATATCAAAAAGTATCAAACAGTATTCATATGTAATAAGGGCTCAGCTTGTCAATTATATTTGTTTGTATTCTTTTATAACTTTCTTTCCTCTGTTTGCTGTAACCAGTAATATTACAACTCTAAACCAATCCAGTATGTACTGTAATAATAACACCATTGGGTCAGAATACCGTGTCTGTAAAGTTGGGCCAAAATAAACACTTTATAAGGCTTCTTTGAGATGTGTTGTCTTCCAATGAGAACAGCCTTTGGACTACTGCGTACATAACACATGAATACTTTCCTTACTTAACCCCTGGTGTGAACAGATTTGATCATTTTTACAATGGTCATGCCAGGGTGGCGGTGCCAATGTGATGCCAGGCCAGGGTGGTGTCCAGTGCCCACTCCCTGGCATCCAGTGAAGGTTCAGGCAGACCAACATAAAGGTGTTGTAGCAGAGGACAAAGGCAAACTGTCCCAGAAGGCTGACTGAATCTTTATTTAGTCTGGAATGTAATTTTCCTCAAACTCCGTAACAGGCTCTATATTTGCGCCCATTGTTTTTGGATTTCTATCACAAAATAAGTTACTTGCTAAAGCCTTGGCATTATGGAAACTGTAAGGCATTATGGAAACTGTAAGGCATTATGGAAACTGTAAGGCACTATGGAAACTGTAAGGCACTATGGAAACTGTAAGGCATTATGGAAACTGTAAGGCATTATGGAAACTGTAAGGCATTATGGAAACTGTAAGGCACTATGGAAAAGCCCATACTCTCCATTTGCACCTTAGAAGACTACACAGAGAACAGTAGGGAAAATGTATTAAAAATATAAAACAGAAATACCTTATTTACAAAAGTATTCAGACACTTTGCTATGAGACTCGAAATTGAGCTCAGGTGCATTCTGTTTCCATTGATCATCCTTGAGATGTTTCTATAAGTTGATTGGAATCCACCTGTGGTAAATTTAATTTATTGGACATGATTTGGAAAGGCACACACCTGTCTGTATAAGGTCCCACAGATGACAGTGCGTGTCAGAGCAAAAACCAAGCCATGAGGTCGAAGGAATTGTCTGTAGAGCTCCGAGACAGGATTGTGTCGAGGCACAGATCTGGGGAAGGGTATAAAAAATGTCTGCAGCATTGAAGGTCCCCAAGAACAGTGGCCTCCATCATTCTTAAATGGTAGAAGTTTGGAACAACCAAGACTTCCTACAGCTAGCTGCCTGGCCAAACTGGGCAATTGGGGGAGAAGGGTCTTGGTCAGGGAGGTGTCCTTCCAGAAGGACAACCATCTCTGCAGCACTCCACCAATCAGGCCTTTATGGTAGAGTGGCCAGATGGATGCCACTCCTCAGTAAAAGGCACATGGCATCTCGTTTGGAGTTTGCCAAAAGGCACCTAAAGGACTCTCTGGTCTGATGAAACCAAGATTGAACTATTTTGCCTGAATGCCAAGCATCACGTCTGGAGGAAACCTGGCACCATCCCTACGGTGAAGCATGGTGGTGGCAGCATCATGTTTTTCAGCGGTAGGGACTGGGAGACTAGCCAGGATTGAGGGAAAGATGAATGGCGCAAAGTACAGAGAGATCCCTGATTAAAACATTCTCCAGAGCGCTCAGGACCTCAGACTGGGGGCGAAGGTTCACCTTCCAACAGGATCCTAAGCACACAGCTAAGACAACGCAGGAGTGGCTTCGGGACATCTCTGAATGTCCTTGAGTGGCCCAACCAGAGCCCGGACTTGAACCCGATCGAACATCTCTGGAGAGACCTGAAAATAGCTGTCCAGCGACGCTCACCATCCAACCTGACAGAGCTTGAGAGGATCTGCAGAGAAGAATGGGAGAAACTCCCCAAATACAGGTGTGCCTAGCTTGTAGTGTCATACCCAAGAAGACGACTTGAGGCTGTAATCCCTGCCAAAAGTGCTTCAACAAAGTACTGAGTAAAGAGTCTGAATACTTATGTAAATGTGATATTTGAGTAAAAAAATTTAAGTCAAGGGGTCTGAATACTTTCCGAATGCACAGTACAAAGGTACCGGATAATCTCTTTAAAAAGAGATCTGTTGGTCACTGGGGTCAACAGTAAAACACAACACTGTTCACACATTAATAACAGGATTGACAGCCATCTGTCTGTAGTAAATTAAACTATGGTTCACTGTAAGTGAGGGGCTATAACCTATGAAGTCACAAGGGCATGTGCTTGAGGATACACCCTCTGGGACCAGCAGACCAGTATCAGCACCCAGATCAATGCAGTGTGTACGCATCGGTCAAGAATTGGGGGGGGGGGGGGGACTGATAATCAGGATTTAGGTGGGGATTCAATCTGAGGCGCGTTGTATAGTCCCAGCCATACGTACGCATGGCATCATTCGCAGGTGTCTTAGCAGTGGATCATAACAGTGTAATAGATCATGCAACTCTCATTCAAAACACATTTGTTTTGTTCCCATAATCCATTTGGACCCATTTTAGAAACACCAACTGCGACACAAAAGCCTCAACAAAAGCCTATTTGATTAGATCAACAATCTATTAAATCAAGGGCACTTGTTTTTATATGTAGCTTTTCCCATGACTTATCCTGGAATACGGCTGACCCTGTTTGGTCCCACGAGGACTATCAGCCAGGCCACACTACCCACAGATCTGTGCATCAGATCTGGGACTGGGGACTAATGCAGTGAACAGGCCCCATTGAAAACTACCATGCATCCCAAATGACTCCCTATTCCCTATATACTGCACTACTTTATAGGGAATGTATAGGATATAGGGTGCCATTTGGGACGCATATCTAGTCAACAGAGTTTTGCTGGTGGCAGCTGCAAAACAAATCACCACCCACAGGCCATCACATCACTGAGATACAGGCCTAACATCACTGAGATACAGGCCATCACATCACTGAGATACAGGCCATCACATCACTGAGATACAGGCCATCACATCACTGAGATACAGGCCATCACATCACTGAGATACAGGCCATCACATCACTGAGATACAGGCCATCACATCACGGAATACAGGCCATCACATCACTGAGATACAGGCCATCACATCACTGAGATACAGGCCATCACATCACTGAGATACAGGCCATCACATCACTGAGATACATTTTGGATGTACACCGATATCCGTGAGCCAAGCCCAAAAGCCCTGGTCGTAAAGGTCTTTAAGTGTGCCTTGGGGACATCATACTGTTGGCATGGCAGAATATAGGTTTGGAGGACAAACACCTTATTCATCAGAGGATCTTTGGCCTTACGGATAATTAAAGAGCAGCATAAACCATGCATTTGATAGATTGATGGCAGATTTAACAACCCACTTATGACTCATAGTCCTAGTAGTCACACTGTGGAACCGGGTTAGGACTTTGTTTATGATACGGGAAAGCCTGTGGATGAAAGACATTTAAGGCAATGCTTTGAGTACTGTCAAACACGCATTGTGAAGTAGCACTACCTAGTGAAGGAATGTGGTATTGCATACTGACAATAAAGTATTCACTAATAAGCATATCTACTTTAAATAGACGTAACACTTTATTGTTATCTGGATGATCAAAATGACAGCTTTGTCTGTATTCACCAAACTATTTCAATACTACACACCTGATCAGTACTGGTCGCACGCAGGGAACATTCTAGAAATAGCATGGGACCAGTGTTGGAGAAGCTACTCTTAAAATATAGATTTCCAAGCTAACATTTACATCTCACTGGCAGACATTAAGCTACCCTTAAGAAAAATGTAATTTACTTAAAGTTGCTTTGAAAATGTAGTTCACTACATCCAAACTACTTTGTGAAAAAGTATATCTAAATCTGAAAATGTCAAGACTACAAATTCCAAGAACAGATCACAATAGGGTCAAATGTTAACAGAATGTGTAATTTAGCCTATTTAACGCAAAAACAATGTTTCAAGTGAGAATTAGGCAGGTATGATGCCGAAAAATAAATGATTGTCTACTTCAGCCATATTTTATTTTCCTTTTTGCAAAAGTGTGTAGTTCTAGTAGTTAGAGCTACACAACAAAAAAAGTTAACTACTGAAAACACAACCAAGATTTGAATTTATTTCAAGTACCACCAAACTACTGTAAAATGTAGTTCAATTACTAGTTAAACTACATATAGTTCACTGCTCCCCAACGTGGCATGGGTCATGTGTTGTCATCCTGTTGCCCCCTGGCTCACTAACTGCCACTATTCAAAAATCTAACTCAAATCTCTGAAACTGCCACCATAGGAATGCCATAATGACTTCATATCTTTGTGTGTAAACAGAGTCATTTGAATCATACTTGGGTGTCAGAATAAAGCTGTTTGAAGGTGAACACAGTACTAAAACAATTTCCATGATCTCACTGAAACGTCACCAGTCAAATGTAGTGCATTAGAAATGGAATAGGGAGCTATTTGAGACACCAGCTAATAAGCTGGTGGACTAGAGAGCCTCATCTGAGCACTTTGGCAGGTAACAAGGCCATGAAGAAGCCACAATGAAACCAGGCAGTAGATGTTGCCAGACACAGATGTTGGTCATAAACTAGCTTCCCTGTTGATTTCCCTGCTATATTATTACTGAAGAGTGCAGAGTAAAGACAGAGATGAGATTTTGATTAACAGCAAGTCATTTTCAATGCTTCTGGTGGGCTAGACATTCACAAATTTAGATTTTTACCATAAACAACTATATTCAGTAATATTTATCATTTCAATGTTTTATTCCAATTTTATGCTAAACAAATCTAAAAATAAAAAAAATAAGGGAAAAGAAGCTGTGATATTCTAGAGCTACAAAACTACACAAGGACTAAAAAAAGAATATGATTATTTTTGTCACAAGAGCAGTAATGTGAAGTTACATGATAAATATAGAATGTTCCACACTATACAATAACCCCAGCTGGGTATTGAGTAACATGCAATAACACATCTTGTACTTTTCTGCAGGAAAATCATGAAACACAAATATTTCCAGGAGCAGGTGGGAGGGGCAACATTTCATGCAATATACACATAGCAGAAACCAAGTCAGTTAACATAAGGCATATAAAGTTCACAAAGCCCAGAGAAGTGACTCTGTTTCACTGTAGACTTCTCCTGTGTGGCCAGTTCTGGTCTGAAGTGCTTAACACCCCCATTCATCCTCAAGTTGAATAGTCCTGTGGAACAACGATAATGTCGACAACAGAATTAAAAACAGAACTTTAAATATTTCTAAATCACATATTGCTTTATTGGAAGCTCAAGACATAACATAACATTCCAATAGCTTACCGCTCTGGGTTTTTTGTTCACCTTCATGTCGAATCTAAAAACAAAAAAAGCAAGAGTTACAACAGGTCTTTCAGGTTTCACTAAATACAACATGAGTAACCATGGAGACAACAAGCACTGCTACAGTTACTCAAGCTAAGAGACCAAGCAACACACAAGGAGACAACTAAAGAACCATATGAAAGCCTGGGATGTGCTGAAAGATGTGGGTTTTTACTCAACCTATGAGCTCCCCATCTCATTTTGGCAGGAAGAGCAGACTTTTCCATAACTGGATTAAGGGAACGGGACCTTTATGGAATGAAACCAGGGTCAAGAAATAAACTGTGCTTCTAAAGAAGTAGTGTTTATGCCCCTATGACTCAAAACACTACAGAATCTAGCGTTGAGTCTACAGGAGCTAGGTGCTAATACGTTATTAGATACAATGCATTATTTGAGAAATGAAGCGTGCGTCCCCAAATGGCACCCTATTTCCTATATGGGCCCTGGTCAAAAGTAGTGCACTAAATAGGGAGCCATTTGGGATAGAACCAAAGATTTGGACATGTAGTAATGATAGATTTGCTATGATGACGCATTAACCGTGACAGAAGCAGATAGAGAGCTGAGGGGGAGAGATTGGGAACGTCAGGATGTGGTCAGAGAAGGCAGGGGTAGTCCCCCAAATGGCACCCTATTCCTGACATAGGGGTCTGGTCAAAAGTAGTGCCCTATGGGTCAAAAGAGCTCTGGTCAAAGGCAGTGCACTATATAGGGAATAGGGTGCCATTTGGGACACAGCCAGGATGTATCACCACAGGAAGCAGGAAGTAAAATTTGAGACTTACTCAAAGTCATAATGAAACATGGCAGAAGGGCTGGGGCAGCATTAGGGGAAGTAGAGAGCAGTAGTAATTAGTACACCAGCCTGACTCACTCTAAAGGGATGCTTTTGTATCTGGAAAATACAGGCTTGTTAATAATTGAACTAGCTAACACAATATTTTGTCTTTTAATTTAACTTATTGAGATGATTTTGTCTAAATATGTGGTGGTTTTATTAGGCTACATACAACATAACACAATGTGGCTAGGAACCGGTGTGATGAGTTAATACAGCTGGAGAAGTTGGCATTGTTTCTTACTGCTCCTCACATTCCAGCTCCAATACAAACAGACTAAGCCACTTGCTATAAACCAGTAGTACAGCCAATCAAACAGACCCTCTTGACGTTTATACACTAGTACAGCCAATCAAACAGACCCTCTTGATGTTTATACAGTAGTACAGCCAATCAAACAGACCCTCCTGATGTTTATACAGTAGTACAGCCAATCAAACTGACGTTTATACAGTAGTACAGCCAATCAATCTGACCCTCCCAGACAACTTTTTTTTTTTAAGTTAACTTGCGTGCAAGAGAGATACCCTTGGACATATTTCAGACTTGATAGCAGGGCCATGTTCAGTAGCCAACAATTGCAGATAGAAATTACGTTAATAGACCCACTTTGATTCCATATTCTACATGTCAGAAAGGCATGTTTGTTCTACAATGCATATTTCTATATGAACGTTCCACAACGTTGTGTTCTGCTGAACATGCCCTAGGAGTTAGTCTAGACCAGCAACTGCCTTTAGGTTCGAGTACCTGTGTCTGTTTTTGTTCTTCCTTTTCTTGTGGCTCCCGTGGTGGCTTCCGGAGGAGGATGAGGCAGCCTTCTGGGGTTTGAGGTCCTGCAGTGCCCCGTCTGCGTCCTCCGTGTCCTCCTGACTGGGCTCGTTCTCCTGGTTCTGGAGGTCTGGGGATGTGTCGCTCTCTGTCCCACTGCCGGGCTCACCTGAAGGGCCAGGCAACAGGAGAGCAGCATGCCACCTTGGAGCTCAACTCCCTCACATACCAGTAGGCTACATTCAGTAAGCACTGTGGCAAACAAAAGTTTATCAATTTGAGATGGCTGAGCCATATACTTACGCTTTTCATTCATGTGATCTGGTATCCCGCCAAGTGCACAGACAGCCTGTTCAACAAAGACAAACAGTTGGTCAGCATTTATACATTATTACAATCATAGATGGCCTCCTAGGAAAATACTGAGAGGACCGATGGCCTCCTAGGAAAATACTGAGAGGACCGATGGCCTCCTAGGAAGATACTGAGAGGACCGATGGCCCCCTAGGAAAATACTGAGAGGACCGATGGTCTCCTAGGAAGATACTGAGAGGACCGATGGCCCCCTAGGAAAATACTGAGAGGACCGATGGCCTCCTAGGAAGATACTGAGAGGACCGATGGCCTCCTAGGAAAATACTGAGAGGACCGATGGCCTCCTAGGAAGATNTACTGAGAGGACCGATGGCCTCCTAGGAAGATACTGAGAGGACCGATGGCCTCCTAGGAAGATACTGAGAGGACCGATGGCCTCCTAGGAAAATATTGAGAAGATAAATGGCCTCCTAGGAAAATATTGAGAAGATAAATGGCCTCCTAGGAAAATATTGAGAAGATAAATGGCCTCCTAGGAAAATAATGGGAGCATAAATGGCCTCCTAGGAAAATACTGAGGACAGGCAGAAAATAGAGTGAAAAGCACTCACTGCTACAGAAGTGACTGAAGACTTGCTGAACAGACGCTCTGCCTCTTTGAACTTTCTGTTTCTTCTGTCTGTCTTGCTGTTGGAATTTCTGACAGAACAATACAAAACAGAGTAAATAGATCATAAACACAGGCAAGATGATTCAATATCAACACTTTATGTCTGAGTAGCCATGGTCCATGTCTTGCTTACTTTTGGTTGGTGAGGTATCTGTCCCATCCTCTAATGATATTCCCATACATCTGGGTGTCTTCCAAGTAGCTGCCTTCAAATGCATAGATCTGTCTTTCCAAGTTCACCAATGTCTCCTGTGGAAAGTATGTAAAAGGCATTAGACTGCATTTCAAATGTATGAAAGTGACAGAAAGTGTAATTACTATATAGCCAGAGACAGTACCACAGCCATGCCCATGGTGATGTGGGCATTAGCATAGTAGGGTTTGACTGCACCTTGTGGGCAAAGAATGTTACTACCTAACTTCAACGACGCGACATTGTATATAAACATTGATATATCTAGTAAAAAATGCAATACATATGGATGTATGACCCTGAATAAAAGCACATACTAACAGTTGCATTGTATAATGTTTCATTTGTGTGGTAACGTTAGCTAACGTATCTTGCCAGCGAGAAACAAATATTTACCGGCAGTAGAGAGCCGAGGCCTAGTCGTAGTAGCTTAGCTAGGTTAGCTAGTGCGGCCTAGTTAACTAGCAAGCTACCTTGCAACTTAAACATAAGATGCAGCAAATACGCATGTAGCAAAATATTTACTCATACGGAAACGTAGCTAGCTACAGCAGCTAATAAACTTACCGCAAGTTCTTGTTTCCTCTTGACCAGTTCCGAGAGTTCCCGACGTGTGTCGGGAATCTGTGGTGGTGTCGCCTTCGTATGCATCGCCATGATGAATCTCCGAAAAACAAAACAGTTGCGCGTCTTCAATGAGGTAAAATAGGTAAGCAAAGACTTTCACCACACGTGGGCGCTAGATGACTGGTACGTTTGCTTGTCTTGCAACGAGCCAAATGCCTTTTCTTCTCCTGCCGCTCTGCTTTCACCAAGTACTCGTTGTCATGGAAACAGATCATATGCGGAAACGTATCCACACTCGGAAGTTTGTTTCTGGCTACAGTAACTTTGCAGTGTGGTATGAATGAATTTGTTGCATCCTGGGATCACTTTGCGAATTTGGTTAACGTAGTCGGGCTACATTTACCATTCAAATTGCTACCTAGTCAGCATGAGGGTGTTGCAGTCATTGCTTGACTTGGGTACCAGCACCTCACATGTTCTACTGCTTGAGCCCCTGTACTTCTTATAAAAAATATTAGCAACACAAGTATTGTGAAGTTCAAGCTCCTGCACGTAAATATGAGCAGTACCGGCACCCAAAATGATTACAGGTACCTATTTCAGTCCAAGTCAAGCACTGGTGACATTACAAACTCTCCTCCCTTCTAAACAGATTGTCAGGCGATGCAATACATGTCAGACACCTGTCCCTCCAGTTGTGTTGAAAGTCTCTTAGCTAATGATGGGAAAAAATACACAGAGAATGACAGTAAGTGACAGGAGACTTTGCATCCCAGGTCAGACATGTTAATGCTAACCCTATTCACGACCTCAATCTTTATTATTATTATTATTATTTTATTTTTTAGGGAGTAGATCAGCTTTAATATTGCAGATATATTGTGGCTTCCATCTATGTAATTGTCCGCATCATTTCCAATCCTCATATATGTTTTTTGTGTAAATATATAAATATTATGATTTATTATTTCCCCCTAACCCTGCCACCCCTCCCTTAATTGGAGTAAACTAATGTACAACAACACTTAGGCTTCTACTTCCAGCTTATACATACAATATTCATTTTAGGGACACAGTTAATTTTACATTAGTTATCTTGTTATTTTTAGTCCCACCCTTCAGCTCCACTCAACCCCTCCCATATATCTCTGGGGCGGCAGGTAGCCTAGTGGTTCATTGGGCCAGTAACCGAATGGTTGCTGGATCAAATCCCCGAGCTGACAAGGTAAAAATCTGTCGTTCTTCCCCTGAACAAGGCAGTTAACCCACTGTTCCCCGGTAGCCGTCATTGTAAATAAGAATTTGTTCTTAACTGACTTGCCTAGTTAAATAAAGGTTACATTTAAAAAAAAATACATCTCTGAACACCATCCAGTCTTGATTTATATTTGCCATATATTTTCAACTGTGCTGCGATGTTTTACAAAAATTCTGAACCTTTCTATTCTCATAGTTTCTACAGATTGTAAAATAAAGATACACATTTTTGCTAACAGTATTAATATATTATTAATGGATTGACCATGACTTTTTAAAATCACCCAGTGGAGCTATTTGCAGAGTTAGCTCCAGGTAAATGTTATAATTCTTCATCCATTCATGGACCTGTGACCAAAAACAAGCTATATATGGATGGTACCAAAACAAATTATCTAATGATTCTGTCTCTTCGCAGCAAAATCTGCAGAGCTAGGATGGTTGTATCCCCCATATATATATATATATATATATATATATATACAGTTAAAGTCGGAAGTTTACATACACTTAGGTTGGAGTCATTAAAACTCGTTTTTCAACCACTCCACAAATTTCTTGTTAACAAACTATAGTTTTGGCAAGTTGGTTAGGACATCTACTTTGTGCATGACACAAGTAATATTTCCAACAATTGTTTACAGACAGATTATTTCACTTATAACTCACTGTTCCAGTGGGTCAGAAGTTTACATACACTAAGTTGACTGTGCCTTTAAACAGCTTGGAAAATTCCAGAAAATGATGTCATGGCTTTAGAAGCTTCTGATAGGCTAATTGACATCATTTGGGTCAATTGGAAGTGTATTTGTTGATGTATTTCAAGGCCAACCTTCAAACTCAGGGCCTCTTTGCTTGACATCATGGGAAAATCAAAAGAAATCAGCCAAGACCTCAAAAATAATTGTAGACCTCCACAAGTCTGGTTCATCCTTGGGAGCAATTTCCAAACGCCTGATGGTACCACGTTCGTCTGTACAAACAATAGTACGTAGGTATAAACACCATGGGACCACGCAGCCATCATACCGCTCAGGAAGGAGACGCGTTCTGTCTCCTAGAGATGAACGTACTTTGGTGTGAAAAGTGCAAATCAATCCCATAACAACAGCAAAGGACCTTGTGAAGATGCTGGAGGAAACCGGTACAAAAGTATCTATATCCACAGTAAAACCAGTCCTATATCGACATAACCTGAAAGGAAGGAAGGAAGGAAGGAAGAAGCCACTGCTCCAAAACCGCCATAAAAAAGCCAGACTACGGTTTGAAACTGCACATGGGGACAAAGATTGTACTTTTTGGAGAAATGTCCTCTGGTCTGGTGGAACAAAAATACAACTATTTGGCCATAATGACCATCGTTATGTTTGGAGGAAAGAGGGGGAGGCTTGCAAGCCGAAGAACACCATCCCAACCGTGAAGCACGGGGGTGGCAGCATCATGTTGTGTGGGTGCTTTGCTGCAGGAGGGACTGGTGTACTTCACAAAATAGATGTTTCTTCATGAGGAAGAAACATTATGTGGATATATTGAAGAAACATCTCAAGACATCAGTCAGAAAGAAAAAGCTTGGTTGCAAATGGGTCTTCCAAATGGACAATGACCCCAAGCATACTTCCAAAGTTATGGCTTAAGGACAACAAAGTCAAGGTATTGGAGTGGCCATCGCAAAGCCCTGACCTCAATCCCATAGAAGATTTGTGGGCAGAACTGAAAAACCTGACTCAGTTACACCAGCTCTGTCAGGAGGAATGGGCCAAAATTCACCCAACTTATTGTGGGAAGCTTGTGGAAGGCTACCCGAAACGTTTGACCCAAGTTAAACAATTTATAGGCAATGCTAGCAAATACTAATTGAGTGTATGTAAACTTCTGACCCACTGGGAATGTGATGAAAAAAATAAAAGCTGAAATAAATCATTCTCTCTACTATTATTCTGACATTTCACATTCTTAAAATAAAGTGGTGATCCTAACTGACCTAAGACAGGATTAAATGTCAGGAATTGTGAAACATTTAAACTCAGTTTATTTGCCTAAGGTGTATGTCAACTTCAACTGTATATGCACAGTTGAAGTCGGAAGTTTACATACACCTTAGCCATTTGCAAAAAAAACTATTCTATAAACCTGTTTTCACTTTGTCATTATGGGGTATTGGGTGTAGAGTGATGAGGAAAAACATTTATTTAATCCATTTTAGAATAAGTCTGTAACGTAACAACATTTTGAAAAAGTCAAGGGTTCTGAATACTTTCCGAAAGCACTGAATGTACAGTATTCAAGGCTATTCAAACCATAAATCTGAGAAGGGGGATGGCTGATCTAGAATCAGTTTTTCATTTAGATCAGAATGAATAAGACTGCATGGGCAGGGGGGGGACCTGACCCTAGGTCAGCACACCTACTCTGCTTTATGAATACGGATCCAAGACTAGCAATAGTTTCTATGACAACACCTCTCTGGTCTTAAATGGTTTCCCATGCCTTTTAACCCTTGTCCAAGAAGGAGACATTACCTGGGAATATTCTTCTGAAGAACCCCCCCCCCCGCCTGACCCTGGGCAGGATGATGTAGTGAACTACGGGGGCCCGGCCAAGCACTTCATGTCCAGTGCTGTGTTTGTTTCTGGGACAAGCCGATGGACCCAGGACGTGTGAGGCCAGGGATTTCCAGGTTCAGGTACTGCATCATTGATCCTCCTAGATTGTGTCCTAAATGGCACCCTATTCCCTATCTAGCACACTACTCTACACTACTCTCTAGCACACTACTCCAGGGTTCATAGGGCTGTGGTCAAAAGTAGTGTGCTATATAGGGAATAGGGTGCTATTTGGGATACAGTCTAAGCCACACAGTTAGAATGGACACTTTTCCTATCCGGTAGTAACCAATAATATTGTATGAGCATAATACATTTGTGTTTTATACAATGTTTTGACTATTATTATTATTGATATTCTTATGTTTAACTTTCATCTCAGTAAAGAGGATATTGATTGAACTTCATGTCTTTTCTGTTCATAGGTTTTCTATGAACCATCAAAGTGGTCTTTCTTATACAATCACTCCAAGAACTGGATTCTTACACGAAGCACCCGAGGACACTCACATTGCTTTTTCTGTGGGTCTTTTTGCACGTGTTCTCACAACACTTTGTGCATATTTATCAGTGTACTTCATGTAAAATGTTATTGCGGTTGAGTGGCTTGGTATGGAAGTTTGTTTCTCTGTCTGCATGTGAGGAAGGTTTTATATGTGCATGTGTTTTACTGTGACTAAAGACAAAAATACAACTCACTTGATGCAGCCATATATTCAGTAATTGTATTTCCATATATCCTTAAGAAGAAACACATGTTTTTTGTCCAGTAATGCAGCGAGGATTCACAGTAATGGTACAGTAGTCCTTGACAACTGCTAGGCCTCGTGCTGTCAGCGGTACGCCCCAATAACAGCTGGGCACACGAGACCACATAGCCAAAGCAACTGTTGGGGACGTGCTGAGGGGTGGGACACTGGGGAGGGGGTCTGTATGAAGGGTGGTACTCTGGGGAGGGGGTCTGTATGACGGGTGGGACAGCGATGGGGAGGGGTCTGTATGAAGGGTGGGACACTGGGGGGGTCTGTATGAGTGGGTACTCTGGGAGGGGGTCTGTATGAAGGGTGGGACACTGGGGGGGTCTGTATGAAGGGTGGTACTCTGGGGGGGGGGGGGGGGGGGGGTTTTGTGGGGGGGTCTGGGGGGGGGGGGGGGGGGGGGGGGGGGGGGGGGTGGGGGGGGGGCTGTATGAAGGGTGGTACTCTGGGGAGGAGGTCTGTATTAGGGGTGAGACACTGGGTAGGGCGCTGATTTAGGGGTGAGACTGAGGAGAACAGCTGCAGATACTGTATATTCAGACAATTCAATATTCTGTCCACTAAAACACTCCCTGTAAAACCAAACCACAGGTTATATGACTTTCACTCCCAAAACAAGGCTTCTGTCTGAGCTCCCTGCTTTTGTTACTCCTCTCGTCTTCCACTGGTCTGAAAGACTTTTAGGAAAACAAATTAATCTTGTAAAATAAAAACTTGGGAGAGTAGGTTTTAGACTATTAGGAAGCTTTGAGATCTGGGGGTCTCAAGAGAGGCATTACCTACTCTGACCTTGATTTCAGCTGCCCCCGGTGGATTTATTTCCTGACATTTAAACTATTGGCTCAACTGCTGTTGTCTGAAGCCACTAGTGTTGTAGTTGAAGTGCCAAAGGGGACAGAGACACTGGAACACATACCTCTGGCTTTATGGGAGCTGTCTTAGCTCCATTATAGCTTGTAGTCAAATTGGGCAAGTATAAGCATGTTCATTCAAAGGGGCCCTTCCTGAGACAGCCTTTTGTTGTGAGTGTGTGCATTTGGGAATGTCTGCGTATTCTTGTGAGATCTATCCCCATGTACTGGTACTGTATGGTAAGTAGGTGTGCAGCGAGACACCTGACTGACCCTAAACCTAGTTACAATTTAACGCTGATATCTGTAATCTCACTCTGCCATACTTCTTAGCCAATAGAAATAAACATGAGAGCACCGACAGGCATGATACATACTCAGCATGAGCCAATAACCGTTCTTTCTTGAAACTAAGGAAAGTACATTCATGAGGTTTTATAAAATAAAAAGAGCAACAACCCCTTAATTCATCACTTTAATTAGATTTGGCTCTGAAGTTACTGATAGTTATCAGCAAAAACAAAAGGAACGAGAGATGCAATTGTATTGTAGGATTCATCATTTGGAGTATCCACAGAATGGTGCTAATGTGATGGGGTGGCTGAGGGCATCTTCCATCATATTCATGGTAGAGCTAATTGTGTCAGCCTAATCTTATATCTGTGACTTGGAAGTACATCAGTGGATTACGGGCACAATATGGTGCAATTAATTCATAGCGATTTGCATAAGACGTTTAAAAAGTGCCAGAGATACTTACTGGAGTGTGGAGACATGATTTTATTCCATCTCAGAGTGCTTCGATGTGGTTAACAAAATTAGAACCTCCGTTTTATTGTTAATTGTGATTTGCCTCCTGGTGGGATTGTGAGAGGCTTTGATTGGTTGAGTTTGGTAGCTGTGCTTTAATTATTCATGTGCAATAGCTGTCACGTTCTGACCATAGTTCTTTTGTGTTTTCTTTGTTTTTAGTGTTGGTCAGGACGTGAGCTGAGTGGGCATTCTATGTTGTGTGTCTAGTTTTCCCGTTTCTGTGTTTGGCCTGATATGGTTCTCAATCAGAGGCAGGTGTTAGTCACTGTCTCTGATTGGGAACCATATTTAGGTAGCCTGTTTTCTGTTGGGGTTTGTGGGTGGTTYTRTTCAGTCTTTGTGTGTCTGCACCAGACAGAACTGTTTRGTTTCGTGTTATTCTCGTTTATCGTTATTTTGTTTGTTTGTTACGTATTCTATTAAAATGGATACTTTTCACGCTGCGCCTTGGTCCTCCTCTCTTCCTCCATACGACGAAACATTACAATAGCCTGGATGGATGGATGGATGGATGGATGGACGGATGGATGGGATGGATGGATGGATGGATGGATGGATGGATGGATGATGGATGGGTGGATGGGTGGGTGGATGGATGGATGGGTGGATGGGTGGGTGGATGGATGGATGGATGGATGGACGGATGGATGACGACTGGAGGGATAGATGAGTGGATGGAGATTAGCACAAGTGGAACCTACATGTAGGATGGTTATTCTTTCATCGTCATCAGTGACTTAAACATTGGTCATCAGTGACTTAACAAGGTCATCATTGACTTAAAATGGTCATCAGTGACTTAATATGGTCTCAGTGACTTAACATGGTCATCATTGACTTAAAATGGTCATCAGTGACTTAACATGGTCATCAGTGACTTAACATGGTCATCATTGACTTAAAATTGTCATCAGTGACTTAACATGGTCATAAGTGTTCTAACATGGTCATAGTGTCTTAAAACCATCCTCAGCTCAAAAAAAACCCATTCATGTATCCATCTTCCTTTTTATAGCTGCTAAACATTAATGGATGATTTGTGGAAGAATTGGCTACGTAATGGCTTTTGTATCAGCAGTGGGACACAAGCCCTCAGGAATCATGACAGGAATCATCAATTCTATTTTCATACTGAAGACAGGCACAAACATGAATTGGAGCCTGGTGGAATGCACTGCATTGTTGCATTTACAGTATTCTCAAACAGGAACTTTCAGGGAGCAAGAAAATAGAGAAGAATGAAGGAAATTATGGAATGATTAATTAACCTGAAAAAACACTGTCGCATAATGTCTTAACTGGCGCGTACATATGTATAAGTGCCTTGTAGTGTATGAGAGAGAGAGAGAGAGAGAGAGAGAGAGAGAAGAGAGAAGAGAGAGACGAGAGAGAAAGAGAGAAGAAGAGAGAGAGAGAGAGAGAAGAGAGAGAGAGAAGAGAGAGAGAGAGAGAGGAGAGAGAGAGAAAAGACACCAAATAATGCAGTACAGGCAGAATTAGGCCGATACCCACAAATTATCAAAATCCAGAAAAGAGACGTTAAATTCTACAACCACCTAAAAGGAAGCGATTCCCAAACCTTCCATAACAAAGCCATCACCTACAGAGAGATACACCTGGAGAAGAGTCCCCTAAGCAAGCTGTTCACAAACAGACCCCACAGAGCCCCAGGACAGTAACACAATTAGACCCAACCAAATCATGAGAAAACAAAAAGATAATTACTTGACACATTGGAAAGAATTAACAAAAAAAACAGAGCAAACTAGAATGCTATTTGGCCCTAAACAGAGGGTACACAGTGGCAGAATACCTGACCACTGTGACTGACCCAAACTTAAGGAAAGCTTTTACTATGCACAGACTCAGTGAGCATAGCCTTGCTATTGAGAAAGGCCGGCATAGGCAGACCTGGCTCTCAAGAGAAGACAGGCTATGTGCACACTGCCCACAAAATGAGGTGGAAACTGAGCTGCACTCCCTAACCTCCTGCCAAATGTATGACCATATTAGAGACATATATTTCCCTCAGATTACACGGATCCACAAAGAATTTGAAAACAAACCCGATTTTGATAAACTCCCATTTCTACTGGGTGAAATACCACAGTGTGCCATCACAGCAGCAAGATTTGTGACCTGTTGCCACAAGAAAAGGGCAACCAGTGAAGAACAAACACCATTGTAAATACAACCCATATTTATGTTTATTTATTTTCCCTTTTGTGCTTTAACTATTTGCACATCGTTACAACACTGTATAAATACATAATATGACATTTGTAATGTCTTTATTCTTTTGGAACTTCTGTGAGTGTAATGTTTACTGTTAATTTGTATTGTTTATTTCACTTTTGTATATTATCTACTTCACTTGCTTTGGCAATGTTAACATATGTTTCCCATGCCAATAAAGCCCCTTGAATTGAATTGAGAGAGAGAAAGGGAGAGACTATTTAACAATCGAGCCTGATCCTACCTCATCTTGGATGGGCGTGGGTGATTGACTGTCCATTCCCCCAGCCCCTACTTCTCGTCCTTGCTGCTTCTCAAAAGCTCATTAGTGCGCCACTAAATCATGTATTTCTCCCTCACAGGCACTGTGGTGTAATTCATACTAATAAAACCAATTCCATTATGGATGCCGGTGCTGCCAGCCTTGGATAGGCTGTTGATGGGTTTGAGAGAGGCAATGCCATAGAAATTGAATCACTACAAAAGTAAACTGCTGCAGTCTGATGGGCTTGTCCCTTTCTAGTAATTATATTTCTATGGGTAGTATTCATTAGATGGATCAGCAACATCCTCCCCAAACACAATTCATCTGGGTGTATTTCATCCCCACCTAACACAATTAATCTTGATGGTGCATTTAATCCTCCCTAACACAATTCATCTTGATGGTGCATTTCATCTCCCCTAATACAATTCATCTTGATGGTGTATTTCATCTCCCCTAATACAATTAATCTGTGTGTATTTCATCTCCCCTAATACAATTAATCTGGGTGTATTTCATCTCCCCTAATACAATTCATCTTGATGGTGTATTTAATCCTCCCTAACACAATTCATCTTGATGGTGTATTTAATCCTCCCTAACACAATTCATCTTGATGGTGTATTTAATCCTCCCTAACACAATTCATCTTGATGGATTCTCTTACTTTCTCGTGTTCTTTTTATTTCTCATGTGTTTTTATTCTACCTTGTTATTTTTAGTATTACATTGATATTGATTACTGCATTGTTGGGTTTGATTAATTGTTCACCAGTCTTATGGCTTGGGGTAGAAGCTGTTAAGGAGCCTTTTGGACCTAGACTTGGCACTACGGTACCGCTTGCCACGCAGTAGCAGAGAGAACAGTCTATGACTTGGGTGACTGGAGTCTTTGACAATTTTTTGGGCCTTCCTCTGACACCGCCTAGTATATAGGTCCTGGATGGTAGGAAGCTTGGCCCCAGTGATGTACTGGGCCGTACGCACTACCCTCTGTAGCGCCTTACAGTCAGATGCCGAGCAGTTGCCATACCAGACGGTGATGTAACCGGTCGGGATGCTCTCGATGGTGTAGAACTTTTTGAGGATCTGGGGACCCATGCCAAATCTTTTCAGTCTCCTGAGGGTGAAAAGGTGTTGTCGTGCCCTCTTCACGACTGTCTTGGTGTGTTTGGACCATGATAGTTTGTTGAGATGTTGCCCTCAGTTCCGATTCTCAAGCTTGTAAACACTTTCTATAATATTTGTACTGCGCTAAGTGGGTCATGCATTTTTTATTTGTGTCTCAACACCCAGAAATGCATTTTGCCTGTATTCAAAGCATTCTGACATGTTACATGAACTGTCCCTGTTCTCCGAGTCTGCAGAGGTTTAGCAGAAGAATGTATCTGCAGCGGTTTAGCAGAGTCTACTGCTGCATGGTGTTGACGCAAAATGCAGAATGTTTTACAAAGGCGAAGAGAAGGTGAATCTCTATACTATTAGTAATAGTATTCCTGTGTGCTGGTTTAGGATTTTACACTAGAATACTGCCATACATCATGTACATCTAACAGGCAGTTGTTAATGTCAATATCAATCTTTACAGTGTATAAGAGACCAATCCTACCAATGACGCTGGGGCCACTCTACGTAAAATGTATGCATGCGTCGCTTTGGATAAAAGCATCTGGTAAATGACATATAGTATTATTTATTATATTACTGTATGAGACATGGATGTACAGAGACATACATTATGAAGATTATCTTGAAACATCTGTAATTGACCTCATTTTGAATTAAAAGCGTTGTAAAAAGGACAAGTGGTTGGAACTATTAAAAAAAAAATGAGTCAGAAATGAGTCCTCCATAAATCAAATCAAATGTATTTATATAGCCCTTCTTACATCAGCTGATATCTCAAAGTGCTGTACAGAAAGCCAGCCGTTTATTATGTTCAACATAGGAGGGCCAAGCACAGGAAGCAGCTCTTTCAGTAGTTTAGTCCATACACAGACTAATAGTTTTTACACAAGGGACCAAACCACACGGGGAGATTGTTTTCAGAATATAGGGCACATATCATTGGACTAACAATCTATAATGGAGAAATTGAAGTAGGCCATTGTTTTATGGTGTTACAATACTGATGATTACTTACTTTGGTCATGTGATGTACTGTAATTTTCCATCCCATCCAAAAATGTATGATAGGCTATATTTCAGAGTGCTTTAGTAGGTCTAAACCTAGTCGCAAAAGTAAGTGAATCCAGTAGAAGTTCCACTCATTGTCATGTGTCTTTGTGTCACAGGGCTGTTCCAGGCCTAACTCACTCACCCTGCCTTACCTAATAGGAAAATAGACACCAGACTCCAACCTCTGACTGCAGGATAAATGTGTAACCCTACAGTGAAAAAGGTCGCATTAATTCTTAACGACCTTGTCACAATGTCAAACTACCGACTAAATGAATTAAAACAGAAATGATTCACGTGAGACTATTCGTTCCATCCATTGATTGGCTCACATAAAAAAATAAAGAGCAACCCAAATGAGAAAACATGCAGGTCCAACTGCAACGGGCAGCTCATCTGAATTCAAGAGATCCATGTTAAGAACCCTCCTTTGATGAATGACATGTTAATAATGCTGCATTAAACTGTTATTATGGCTATAGCACATATTTCTGTGGGCTCCTCAGATAGATAGATACATTGCTTTGAGTATTCAGCGTGTATATCTGATGGCTGCAACCATTTCTAACAGGGGGGATCATTGTTTTGCAAGCTCGATATATTCTCCCATTTCCCCCGTCAAACCCATATACTACTGTAAGTATACAAAAATGCAACTGTAAATCAATTATCGAGACGTGTTTAACATTTGGTAACATTTTGTCGGTTAAATTATTTTGATCAGTAGGTGCACCGGGTTTTGCTTACCCCTGGTAAGATAGATGGTACAGTCAATCAGAGAGGCAGACAGCGGCTGTCCGGCACAGATATTCCACAAGCAGTCCTATTGCTACGATTAAGTCTCTGCCTAGCTCGGACTTTTTCGTTGGTCAACTCTGTTGATATTAATTTGTCAAACAATATGATCTGACAGTGACAGGGTCTGTAGTTCAAGAGTAAATAAGAGAGACGTACATAGACTACTTGTCATCGTGATTTTTCTCACCCGTTTTTCTGTCTAGTTATTCTATCATTTTGTTCCCTACCGTTCCCTCTTGGATTTACGAAGAGCATGTTGGTGATCTGAGTATACAGAGAGTTTTTCCCCTTCCTGTCCTTCGATATATTTGAGGAATGACTGCAACTGGAAAGGGACTGACAATCGCTTGAATGGAAAAAATGGAATACAACGATCTTGAGAAAAGAATTGAGGAGAAACTGACATTAACAGATAAATGTAAGTTATTTTATACTCGCCTACATAGGACACATTAGCCACACGTAATGCGGGGCTAAAGGATCAAATGAACAATCAAATATATTTCAACAGTGGGGGGGATTGAATGCTTGGAGTAAATGTGTTGGTATTCATGTACGTGTTGATAAAATATATGTGCCTGCGCATGCCAAGGCATTCTGTTTGATCTGTTCAATCAAAATCAACAGGCCACCATTTGAATAGGCATTCACATAAACATGAATTTAAAACAACAACAACGTAATTGATATCTTATTGATTGATAGCCTACTATTCCTAACAGACCTTTTTTCACCAAAGCAGCAATGCCGGTTTTTTGTTGCCTTTTGGCCACCTGCTATCCCGATTAAATGACCAGTAAGATGCATGCTCATAATAGTGCAAAATGCCCTGACATCTTTCCTTGGCCAGAGAGCTGGGAAATACCTCAACCTATATGTATTCTACATTACCATCCATTACCAATGAACCAATCCAGCACCAGAAACAAACAATGCCGTTATCAAATTAACCTGACTTTGGAAATCTGCTGGTGTCTTTATAGTGTCCAGTTGCTGTCAGCGTCAAACCCTATACCTCAAAATAGATTACCATAGCAGACCAGCACCTTGGTAACAAACAATAATATTCCACCAGCAAACCTGGCCCATGCAGTCGGTTAGCTCTGGTCCAAGGCGTAGTGCACGTTCGCCCTGGACCAGAGCTAGCAGTGGTCTGGCCTGGTCTGATTACACCCTCTAGTCATGAACCAGCTGATAGCAGTGTTATCTTGGCCATCATAATGCCTTGTATTAACATTTGTGTTTGAATGGTGATTTGATGGTGTGAAGAATAGGCTAACATATTGGGATGTACAGTAATACACTGTTGTATTCCTCTAGTCTACCCCTCCACCAGCCTTGTGGATGGTTTGGTCACTGGAGGCTGGTAAGGGTAACCCTGCTCTTCCTCTTGATGAGGAAGCCAGGGACTTGATGGAGGCAGAACTGCTGTGCTGCAGCTCTTCATCATTCCAGAAGCATGGTACTATGGTCAACACTGGCCGGAAGCTGCGATTCAGGAGAGAATGCTTGCGTCATCGTCATTGTCACAGACTTTCTCTTATCCCGTGGCTGGTGTTTGATTTGACCTCCAGCACTGTGACAGGACAACCCTGTTTCTCTTATCCCGTGGCTGGTGTTTGATTTGACCTCCAGCACTGTGACAGGAGAACCCTGTTTCTCTTATCCTGTGGCTGGTGTTTGATTTGACCTCCAGCACTGAGACAGGACAACCCTGTTTCTCTTATCCTGTGGCGGTGTTTGATTTGACCTCCAGCGCTGTGACAGGAGAACCCTGTTTCTCTTATCCTGTGGCTGTGTTTGATTTGACCTCCAGCACTGAGACAGACAGAACCAGACAGACAGACACAGACAGACAGACAGACAGACAGACAGACAGACAGACAGACAGACAGAAAGACAGACAGACAGACAGACAGAAAGAGACAGAAAGACACTTTGTATGTAATAAGCTGCCATTTAGGACGCGACCCTATTGGAGTTAGACGCTCCCCTTGACCTCCTGTCATCTCTCTTGGAGCAGTGCCATGATGCCGGGTAGACTGGAGAGGGACACTGACTATAGAGGGACACTTCAGGGATAGGGCTCCTCTGGTTAGCTATGTGAAGCCCCGGGTGCTAGAGGGTCACCATGACATTGAGACAGAGAGACAAGCACCAGAGTCCTCTTGTAGAGCAACATTAGTGGCTTTGTAGTTGAGGCAGCCATGAGACCAAGCCCCTCCAAGATATGACGTTCAAAGAAGCTCTGTTTGCAGCTCACAAAAGGGTTACATCCCGAATGGCCCCCTATTCCCTCTATAGTGCACTACTTTTGACTGGAGCCCTATGGACCTTGGTCAGAGGTAGTGCACTGTAAAGGGAATAGGGTGCCATTTGGGACCACAAAAGGAAAGGCAGTGAGGCACCCGTTTCCTCGTCAAGACAATGAATCAGCTTTTGTTTAATACAGACAGAAAGTGTTTTTGAACATGTGTGGTATTGTATATGATATCACTGAAATCCCGAGGACTGGCAGTATACTGCAAGTGTTTGTAAGTCTGTTCCGTGGTATATAAGGCCTACTATCAGTCACGATCTGAACTGACAAAAGTTTTTACGTTTCAAAACACAGATTTTATTTAGGTTATCTTCTTGGTTGCAAATTTGTTTTTAAACTGGAGAACTTTGAATAGAGCTCCAAGACAATAGAGCTTCTCTTCTGTGGAAGTAATCATGGGACGTGGACTGACGTGGACCCTCTTCCACTCTCTCAAAGTTTTCCTGATGCAATGTTCCTGGCCCACATTCAAGATCACAGTTGGCCTGGAAATGTAGTCTGTGTCCCAAATCGAACCCTATCCCCTACATAGAGCACTTCTTTTGACCAGAGCTCTATGGGCTCTGGTCCAAAGTAGTGCACTATATAGGCATAGGATACCATTTGGGACGGATACGTAGATTTGGCCTTCAGGGCGACCCCCCCACACAGAAGTTCCCTCATTCTCTCTCATTAAAACAGTTGAAAAACAAATGGCTTTGTCATCATGTGAATACACGTGACTGGTGATGTATTACTGCATACTGTAATACACATGATTAAGATTACATTTTGCATACCGTGTTGTGATTACCTTGTATTTAGCCTATAGCGTCCATTACATTTACTGCTAAGAGAGGGGCTGAATTAGAGGGGTAGACTGACTACGGAAAATAACAAAGTACCTTCTCTCATTTCTCCTTTAGTCAGACATGTTGAAATTCTCAGTTTCAGTTTTGTCTCCCATTGCCAGGGGTACTGTGTTTGTCTGTGCGTTCGGGAGAGGAGGGGTTGGGATGGGTGTGGAAGGGCCATGTTAGAATGTGAGGTATTCTTTTCCAGAGGGTCATATCTGCTGCGAGCGAGCAGGGGGGAGTGACGGGTTAGGAGGGTAGCTAGGGATGTTATTGTGGCATTAGCTGGGTCAGTAGGCGTCTGAGAAGGGAGGGAGGGAGGTGTCTGTTTCTCAGGCAGACAGATCTGGGCTCAGCTTCCTAAAAACATCTTAAAGGGATACTTCAGGATTTTGGCAATGAAGCCTTTTCTCTCCTTCTCAAGAGTGAGATGAACTTGTGGAAACCACTTTTATGTGTCTGTGTGTACAGTTTGAAGGAAGTTGCTAACTAGCTTTAGCGCACTTGCTAACTAGCATTAGTGTAATGACTGGAAGTACATGGTAACTGATAGCATGCTAGTAGATACCATAGACTTCCAGTCATTGCACTAACACTAGTTAGCATTGGCTCACAAAACTCTCTCTAACTTCCTTCATACTGGATGCAGCGACATAAAAATGGTATCCATAAGTTCATCTGACTCTGGCGATTCCCCAAATCCCAAAGTAACCCTTTAATCAATCAATCAAATGTATTGATAAAGCCCTTTTTACGTCAACAGATGTCATAAAGTGCTATACAGAAACCCAGCCTAAAACCCCAAACAGCAAGCAATGCAGATGTAGAAACACGGCTAAGATTCATGGTTAAAACCTTCATAGGAGCAGCGTTACATCTCAGAGCTGTTTCCCAAAACTATTGTTACTAAAGTTTCACTTGAAAACGCTTGTTCTTTACCGACTGACTGCCTCAGACCACTTTACAACAGCTAAGTGTTTCATTAGATACAGGCCTACATAGAATATATCTGCTAAACATAGAATCAAGATGTCTGTTTCTCTGTGACCAAACTAAGCTGACTATAAATACAAAAGTTGACAATGTCATTGGAATTGTTACAAACAAGGATAAAACAATGTTTGAAATGAAAACCCATATGACCAAATATAAAAGATAATTAACAGTACAGGCCACATAGGCATATAACTAAATAATATTTAAATAAATGTCATGTTCATTCAATTGAGATCTATATTATTATATATATTTTTTAAAGTAAATATTTTCTTAATTCTATTTCTTGAACTGTATTGTCGGTTAAGGGCTTGTAAGTAATCATTTCACGGTAAGGTTGTATTCGGCGCATGTGAGAAATAAAACAGGTTTTGATTTTATTATTTTGCTAATTGTAGGCTACTGTCTGTAATTTTTTCCTCAATATATTTCATGGTGTGTAGCAACATTACGTGCCAAAGCTTGATTTAATGCATCCTTATTGAGGCGACATATATTAGAATAAGTCGCCTCAATATTTGCAGCCAATAATAATAATAATATCTTTCTAGGAGCTGATGCGTCCTCAGTATTGTGGAATAATTATAATGTTAAGGTAAGATTTGAATGGTAATAGCTGATCTGAGAGCATCGCTGTCGTTTTCTTTCTTCTTCTCTCGATCCTATCAGTATCGACATATGTCTCCACGACGCACTTAGCGGACATTCTCTCTGCTGGTGTTTTGAGAYACGCATGTTACGTCTTCGGCCGTTGCAGGAACGACGCATCGTTAAAACACTGAGAAGCTAAAGTTCCATCGCTATCGGGAAACCGAGCCCAGAGCGCTCCACGTCAGCGAGCAGTAGCAGCCACATACACACACTCACCGTGCAGCTCAAGCTGGTATAAATCAAGGCCATGGTCACTGACCTCTCCCACAGGAACTAGAGGAAGAGCTTCATCCTGTAGTGCCTAGAGACATCCTGTAGTGTATAGAGACAGACGAGGTCATCGCCTTAGAGGGTGTCCCAAATGGCACCCTAGTCCCTATTGGGTTCTCGTCAAAAGTAGGTTACTATGTAAGGAATAGGGTGCTATTTGGGATGGTAGCCTATCCAGAGACGGGCTCACGTTTCCGTTCCCGTTGTGAAACACTGAAGTCATTGATGACTAATGTAAGATTCTAATGTCTGTTTTTAATTACTGAGGAATCCTATCATGTCTCTAGGCCTCTCATATTTTCCTCAGAGATCAATTTTACTGTGTCAAGAAATTCTATTACACATATAGGAATGGAGAAACAATGGAATTCTGTGACAGAAATAGAACAAGGCTATGTCAATAACAACATTTGGACATTAAATGCAGATACAACCTTATAGTCCCAAACTCTCGATTTCATGCTGAAACCCTCATATTAAACACCAATGGGATTCGCTAAGTTGATGGTTTATATTTAGGATAATATTACAGTTTTTTTCATTCTATTTGTAATAAATCATGTTTCCTGAATGAACCGTGAATAATGATGCGTMAGAAAGTTAGACGCACAAATATCATACCCCCCCCACAAAAAAATCTAGCCTCCCCTGTTATTGTAATTGTGAGAGTGTAGCACAAGGGGCGGGCAAAGTATGGCCCGCCGAGCACTTCAATCCAGCCCACGAGACATCAACATTTTTATTTTTTTTGCCCCTTTTTTTCTCCCCGATTTAAGGTCGAGAGCCTTGTGTCCTCCGAAACACGACCCTGCCAAGCCACACTGCTTCCTGACACAATTCCCGCTTAACCCAGAAGCACCAAGGAAACTAGGTGTACAGTGTCGGAGGAAACACTGTACACCTAGCGACCGTGTCAGCGTGCAATGCGCCCGGCCCCCCACAGGAGTCGCTAGAGCACGATGGGACAAGAAAATCTCAGCCTATCAAACCCTCTCCTAACCCGGAGACGCTGGGCCAATTGTGCGCCGCCTCATGGGTCTCCCAGTCACGGCCAGCTGTGACACAGCCTGAGATCGAACCCGGGTCTGTAGTGACGCCACTGCGATGCAGTGCCTTAGACCGCTGCGCCACTTGGGAGGCCCCCGCAAATAGATTTGAACAACCAATTGGTCCCCCAAAAAATGCATCCCTCCGTTGAATTTCAAAAATCCCGATGTGGCCCTCGAGCCAAAAAGTTTGCCCACCCCTGGTCTAGCATGTCTTGGGGGTATGATATTTTGCATCTGTAACTTTCTCAGTCATTATTATTCCCGATTCATTCGGGATTATCCGTAATCATGGTAGCATCCACATGAATGTAGAAGTGTTTAGAAACATATTCTTATTTACAATAAAAGTAACTCCAAAACGATACCGTACATTATTTACCATTCATTTCTATTGGGCACAAAATAATCTGAAACACAACCAAAACAAACAGCAAATGCATCCAACACATTTGTAGTCACAAGCTTGACGTAGTCATTGCATGCTATGAATATGCGAACAAATACTTAACTTTTTACTACTTTAATACACATATAAGTGAATTTGTCCTAATACTTTTGCTCCCCTAAAATGGGGGGGACTCTGTACAAAAAGTGCTTAATTTTTAAACGGTTCACCTGATATGGATGGCAATACGCTCACATTATAGCTGACATTCTGCACTTTAACCTCATAGTCATTGTTTGATTTCAAACTTTTGAAGGTTAGAGCCAAAAGAAGAAAAAACGCTTCCCTGTCCCAATAATTATGTCAGGCACTGTAGTTGTATGTGTGGGGTATAGAGATGGGGTAGTCATTAAAAAAATCATGTTAACCACTATTATTCAACACAGAATGAGTCCATGCAACTTATTATGCAAATTGTTTTTTTTTTTTCATCTTTTCATATTTTTATTAATGTCAAAAACTTTCTACAAACAAAATTCCACTTTAACATGATGGGGTATTGTGTGTAGTTCAGTGACACAAAACCTCAATGTTATCAATTTTAATTGGAAGTTGTAACACAACAAAATGGTGAACAAGTAAAGGGGCGGGAATGCTTTCTGAAGCCACTGGCGTACTACAAGCTGTCTCGCTAGTTAACTGTTTAGCTACAGTATAAGTATTAATGTTGTTGACTCGTTGTGGTTTTTCACCCGGCACTGTTGAGAAATAAATCTGACCGCGCTATTGGAAAGCTGGAGTTCCCCTCTATTAAACAGTAGACTAGCCATGTCATTCCGACAACATATAAAATAATACTAAGAATAGCCTAATTGACAAATAACTTCCATGCTGTGCATAGACCTCCTTTAAAACATGAATATTTTAGCCTTAAGGTTATAGATAAACATGTCTTAGTTAAGCAACCTTGCTTTGAAGTAGCCTGCCTTATCCATATTATTCCTGATTCATTTAATGAGGGAACACTTGTATAAAGACATTAAACTTTTTGATTGTAATGTTGCAATGTTTTATATTGAGGTGGTCAACCATCCTGCAGGAGAGCTACTGGTTGTGCACGCTTTTGTTCCAGCCCTGCTCTAACACACCACACTGTAGCCTAAACATCAGCCCTGGTCTAATACACCACACTGTAGCCTAAACATCAGCCTTGGTCTAATACACCACACTAGCCTAAACATCAGCCCTGGTCTAATACACCACACTGTAGCCTAAACATCAGCCCTGGTCTAACACACCACACTGTAGCCTAACCATCAGCCCTGGTCTAACACACCACACTGTAGCCTAACCATCAGCTGCACAACACCACCTTGATAAGCAGACTCAGGTGTGTTTCAGGGTTGGATCAAAAGCCTGCAGGCCCAGTAGCTCTCCAGGTGGAGGGTTGACCACATGTGTTTTATACAGTAGCCTAACAGTGTAGTTATTCTCATTAGTGAGGGGTTAAGTGCCTTGATCAAGGACACAAAGGCAGGAGATCGTAGGCCTACATGGGATCAGAAACCAGCAGCCTTCTGCTATGCTGACCTTTCCATGTACGCTACATAGACACCACCAATTATTGGTCATGGAAATGTGGTTAAAAGTCGTGGAAAAGTCATGGAATTCCATCTGTCAAAATGCGTATGAACCCTTAACAGTGAATAATCAGAGGTCTCTATAGTATAATGCCATTTGATCATTTCTGTGAAGGACTTGGAAAAAGACAACTCCTGCACCTCTTTCATCCAAGTCAAGCACTGGTTATTCTATTAGTATTAATATTATTTTTATTATTTGTCATTTTTTTAAATCCACTTTTTCTCCCCAATTTCAATCTTGTCTCATCGCTGCAATCCCCCAACGGGCTCGGGAGGCGAAGGTCGAGTCTTGAGTCCCCCGAAACATGATCCGCCAAACCGCGCTTCTTAACACCCGACCGCTTAACCCGGAACCCAGCCGCACTAATGTGTCGGAAGAAACACCGTTCAACTGACGACTGACACAGCCCGCGATCGAACCCCGGTCTGTAGTGACACCTCTAGCACCACTCGGGAGGCCCAAGCACTGGTTATTCTATTGGTAAACTTGGAAAGTTCCAGTAGCCTCCCTTTGCAACCTTAGCTGCGTCACTCTCATGATCACTCCCAGATGCTTGAACGAGCCACTGTGCCCCGACAAACAAAATAGCACAAGACAACAAAACATTGTAAAAAATCTAAGAAATGTTCTTGCCTTGGATTTGAATATAAGAGCTCCCCTTGAGCCGAAAATGGCCGTCAGTGACAGGGATGTCAAGAAGACTGTTGAACATGAGGAAAACCTTTGATGTCTGACTATGAGCTATGTTAAAATTCTATTGTTTTTACCGGTAAACTGTTGCCTCATCCGTTCCCTTGTTACTACCTTTCTTACACAAAGATCCATTTTTATTTAAATGCTTCCTTACAGTTTAAAAGAAAACAAACAGTCATGAGTTTAACATGATATGCCAGTTGGGGGGGCTGTAGTAGGTGCCTCAACTCTGCTTTGTGACTACTAGGATTTCCCATTGTAGCCAATTCAATATTCGGTACGTAAGAAATACGGCTACAGTGCCTTCAGGTGGTTTTCCCTCCCCGTTGACTTCGTCCACATTTTGTTGTGTTACAGCCTGAATTTACAATGGATTACATTTATTTTGTTTGTCACCCCATCTACACGCAGTAACCTATAATGACAAAATGAAAACAGTTTTTTAGAAATATGAGCAAATTTATTGGAAATGAAATACAGAAACATCTGATGGAATATGTATCTAAGCTACAAAAGGCATTTGGTTGATACATTTGGTGGATTTTAACAGATAAAGGTGTGTGTGTTCGATTCTGTTTTTCTTCTGTGAAACTGCATCACAGATTTAGATTGAGTTAAAAGCAGGATGTGTGTAATTCGAAGTAGCAGGAAAAAGGGGGTCACAATGTGAATAATTAAGATGGAAAGACAATGGCTAACAAGACAATGCATTTTATCTAGTCCATGCTTCTCATGTTAATTTGCTTTTAAAGTGTGGTWACATGCATATTTATGCAGATTACTCACTAATTAGTGTTGCTAAACACACAGTATAGTGTTTTAATATGCATGGTTTAATTTGAGCTACTGTTGAAGCATAGGCCTAGTTATTGGATATTTTTGTTCTCATAGTTTCATATTTCTCCATTTTTGTTCTCGTTTTGTTAGAACAATATTCAATCTATTGTAGTTTCATTCAATTTTCACTTCTGCCTGTTTTTTAAAATTTGTATTAAGTGACTTTAGGTCCTTGAAAAGCACTATATAAATATAATGTATTATTATTATTTGGATCCAGATCCAGGAAGTAAGGTGATCCATCATATTCATTATAGGGCCTGTTGAATCTGTTAGTTAGTAAGGTCCCTCTCTGACTAGCTATTGTATTACAACCAGACCAGAGGCACTTTCTTTCCCCTCTTCTGCTTTTCTGCAGCACACACAGTTTCACAGTACATGTCCCCGGGGCAGGATTGTCGCACCATTAAAGTTTACTTTGGTAATTTTAATACAATTTAATCCATTTTATGTGTTAAGTACTTGATTTCTTGCTATGCAAGCTGGTAGGATGGCATCTGTCCACCCTTTTGCATTAAACTTGAATAGACTTTGTAACAAGCAGATTGCTGCATTGCTTGTATGTAATGTTTAACACATCTACTGATTTAAATAGCAGTATGCATAAATATGGGTGAAATACTTCCTTGATCTACAGAAGTTAATGTGATTTAACAATTTTTTTACCCATTCAATATACAGTGCATTCGGAAAGTATTCAGACCCCTTGACTTTTTCCAACATTTTGTTACGTTACAACCTTATTCCAAAATTGATTAAAACATGTTTTTTTTTCATCAATCTACACACAATACCCCATATTGACAAAGCGAAAACAGGTTTTTATAATTTTTTGCAAATGTATAAAAACCGTTAAAATATTTTTTTAAAAATATTTTTGTGATCAAAAACAATTTAATCCCTTTTAGAATAAATCTGTAACGTAACAAAAAAACAAAGAAAAGTCAAGGGGTCTGAATACTTTTCCGAATGCACTGTATAGTCCACAATTATATTAGAGCTCTGTAGTGTTGCTCTGGGGAAGTGCTATCCAGCTGTGAACCAGAACATTTCTTCCTGTTGTCCTGCCCTGTTGTCCTGCCCCGTTGTCCTGCCCTGTTGTCCTGCCCCGTTGTCCTGCCCCGTTGTCCTGCCCCGTTGTCCTGCCCCGTTGTCCTGCCCCGTTGTCCTGCCCCGTTGTCCCTGCCCCTTTTGTTCTGCCCTCGTTTGTACTGGCCTGTTGTACTGCTCTGTTCTACTGCCCCGTTGTCCTGCCCTGTTGTCCTGCCCCGTTGTCCTGCCCCGTTGTCCTGCCCCGTTGTCCTGTAGCCATGTTTCAAGTTTTAATGTCACGTGTACAAGTACAGGGAGAACTTTCTTGCAAGTCTCTAAACCCAACAACGCATTCATCAATATCAATGTAATACTAAAAAATAACATGAGGTAGAACAAAAAACACACGAGAAATAAGAAGAACACGAGAAAGTAAGTAAGCCGTATACAGGGTCAGTTCCAGTACCATATTAACAATGTGCAGGGATCCTGGGGTGACAGAGGGATATATGTATAGGGGTAAAGTGACTAGGCATCAGGATAATGATAAACAGAGTAGCAGCAGCGTAAATGATGATTGTATGTGTAGAGTCAGTATACATGTGTGTGCATGTTAATGTTATGTATGTGTGATCAAATTGTGTGTGTGTGTGTGTGTTGGAGTGTCATTGTGCGTGAGTGTGAAGAGTCCTGTCGGTGTGTATAGAGACCCTAAAAATCTAACAAAAGGGCAGATAGTTTGTGTAGCTATTTAGCAGTCTTTTGGCTTGGGGGTCGAAGTTGTTCAGGAGCCTGTTGGTGTCAGACTTGAGGCACTGGTACCGCTTTCTGTGCAGAAGCAGAGAGAATAAGTCTATGGCTTGGGTGGTTGGTGTCTTTAACAATTTTCCGGGCCTTCCTTTCACACCGCCTGATATAGAGGTCCTGGATGACAGGGAGCTATGTCCCAGTGATGTTCTGGCTTTCTGCACCACCCTCTGTAGCACCATGCGATCGAGGGTGGTGCTGTTGCCACACCAAGCAGTGATACAGCCGGTCATGATGCTCTCAATGATGCATTCTTAAAACTTTTTGAGATTTCGAGGGCCCATGACAAACCTTTTCAACTTCCTGAGGGGGAAGAGGTGCTGTCGCGCCTTCTTCACAACTGTAACGCTTATATGTGGACCATTTTAAGTCCTTAGTGATTTGGGCACCGAGGAACTTGAAGCTCTCGACACACTCCACTGCAGCCCCGTTGATGTGGATGGGGGAATGCCCCCCCCCCCCACTTCTTGTAGTCCACGATCAGCTCCTTGGTCTTACTGACATTGAGGGAGAGGTTGTTGTCCCGGCACCACACTGTCAGATCACTGACCTCTTCCCAGTAGGCTGTCTCATCGTCGCCGGTGATCAGGCCAACCACTGTTGTGTCGTCAGCAACTTAATGATGGTGTTGGAGTTGTGCATGGCCACACAGTTGTGGGTGAACAGGGAGTATAGGAGGGGAGTTAGCGTGGTGGAGGTGATGTTGCCTACCCTCACCACCTGGGGGCGGCCCGTCAGGAAGTCCAGGATCCAGTTGCAGAGGACGGTGTTCAGTCCCATGGTCTTAAGCATTGGTGACGAGCTTTGAAGGGACAACGGTGTTGAATTTTGAGCTGTAGTCAATGAACAGCCTTCTTACACAGGTATTCCTCTTATCTAGGTGGGTGAGGGCAGTGTGGAGTGCAATTGAGATTGCGTTGTCTATGGATCTGTTGAGGCGGTTTGCAAATCTGAGTGGGTCTCAAGGGTGTCTGGGATGATGGAGTTGATGTGTGCCATAACCAGTCTMTCAAAGCATTTAATGTTTACAGATGTGAGTGATACAAGGCAGTAGTCATTGTGGCATGAAGCCTTGGAGTTCTTAGGAACAGGAATGATGGTGGTCAGTTAAAGACGTCAGGATTACAGACTGGGACAAGGAGAAGTTGAACATTACAGACTGGGACATGGAGAGGTTGAAAATTACGGTGAATATGCCTGCCGATTGATCTGTGCATGCTCTGAGAACGCACCCTGGGATACCGTACTGCCCTGCGGCCTTGCGAGTGTTGATCTGATTAAATACCCCACCGTTCTCTGGGTTGATAGTCATCCACCTGTGACTGTGCAACCATTTTCTTTTGGTTATTTACAAATAATATCCCTGGTCCTTGCATCCTTTATTTTTCAAGCAGAACCACAGGAGAGAAGCAGGCAGAACTCTGATCCAGGGATCTACTGTAACCACTATCGCAGATTATCCTGAAATAGATGTGATAATCGTGACAGGCACAACAAAGAAAAAAAATGTCCACCACACTATTTTTTTCTCCGTTGTGCCTTCCTGTCTAATACACAATTTTCTTCATAACTAATTTAATTTTCCATTTGACCAGGCAAGTCAGTTAAGAACAAATTCTTATTTACAATGACGGCCTAGGAACAGTGGGTTGCCTTGTTCAGAGGTAGAATGACAGTTTTTTACTTTGTCAGCTCGGGGATTCAATCCACCAACCTTTCGGTTACTGGCCCAACACTCTAACCACTAGGCCACCTGCCACCCCAATTTGTTGTGGCTAACATTAGCTAGCTAGGTTAACTAGGTGGCTAGCGTTAGCTAGGGGTTAGGGTTACGGTTAGGGTTAGGTAACATGCTAGCTAAGTAGTTAAAGGGTTAAGGTAAGGGTAAGGGTTAGCTTAATGCCAGCTAACTAGTTAAAAAGTGGTAAGTAGTTCCTAATTAGCTAAAATGCTAAAGTTGTCCATCATGTGATTCGGACATGCAATGTTTGGGTTGCTCGACCTTCACGTTATATGCAACAATACGTCAACAACAACAACAACCACAGAGACACAAAAAAAATTGACAAGTAATTTGTGTTTATTTCACAATCATTTGTGATAGTGGGTTGATTGTAACAGGGCTTCCTTTTGTTCCGTCGGTCCACAACTCAATCGAATACCTTCTCTATCTCTATAATGACGCCACACTGTTTTTACATTAGAATGATTGAACCGTGACTGATTACCTGCCGAGGCTAAGTTGGCCTCCTGTGTGTCTGTGGTTTTGAATGCGTCCCAAATGGCAACCTATTCCCTATATAGAGCACTGCTTTTGACCTGAGCCGAATGGGCCCTGGTAAAAAGGAGTGCACTACATAGGGAATAGAGTGCCATTTGGGACGTAGACTTTCTCTTTCCCCTCTGTCACGTCTTTTCTCTGGCAGCCCCAGGAACAAGGTCACCTCCTGTCACCTCTTGTCTGTTCCAGGAAAACAGTGAAACACTCGCCGTCTGCCTCCTCTGTCCTCCTCTGTCATCCTCTGTCCTCTCCTGTCCTCTCCTGTCCTCCTCTGTCCTCTCCTGTCCTCCTCTGTCCTCCTCTGTCCTCCTCTGTGCTCCTCTGTCCTCCACTGTCCTCCTCTTTCCTCCACTGTCCTCCTCTTTCCTCCACTGTCCTCCTCTGTCCTCCACTGTCCTCCTCTCTCCTCCACTGTCATCCTCTGTCATCCTCTCTCCTCCTCTGTCCTCCATTTTCTTTCCTGCAGAGATATCTTTTAGATCTGATCAGTTCTGCTGTGAATCATATTGGCTCTGCTGGGTGTTGTTGTTGTTGTTGTGTTGACCCTTGTCTCACCTTGCCCACCTATACCCAACGACAGCCTGGTCAATTCAACATGGCTATGGGTTTAAACACACACTCTGTTAAATAGTTGTTTACTTTCTCCCTCTTGAATGAATTGAATGTCAGTTCTTGAGTAGAGTCCTCTCATCTCATCTGGGTAATTAGTGTTGAGTATCTGTCATCTCAGTGCTCTGTGTTAATATCATTAATCGCTGCTTTTTATTAGGTCAAATACATGAATACTTTTGGCATAAAAATGGAACACTTTGATAAAGTACTGATTGAATCATACTTGACTCCCTAGCTAGGTTGAGACAACACTGTGTCATACTTGACTAACTACTACCTAGTACGATTGAGACAACACTGTGTCATACTTGACTAACTACTACCTAGTACGATTAGACAACACTGTGTCCATACTTGACTAACTACTACCTAGTACGGTTGAGACAACACTGTGTCATACTTGACTAACTACTACCTAGTACGGTTGAGACAGCATGTGTGTGAAGATTAGGTTGAGACAGGACTGTTGAAGCAGTGAGACTGGCATGCCTGCTGGCTTCACTTGATACCATTAAACATGTCCCCCCCCCCCCCCCCCGTCACCCGTCACTCTCCACCTCTGCCAAGTCACATCACTCTGCTAGCTCTGCTCTCTGCTCTGCTCTCTGCATTGCTTTCTGCTCTGCTCTCTGCTTTCTGCTCTCTACTCTCTGCCCTGCTCTCTGCATTGCTTTCTTCTCTGCTTTCTGCTCTGCTCTGCTTCCTGCTCTCTGCTCTGCTCGCTACAGTATGCCCTACTTAGTCCATAAACACAGCAGTGTCAGCAGTCATTACTCTGGCAGCAGCAGCTTTAGCTAGTCTCCATGAAGCAGCATATCTAATGAGTATTGACTGTGTTTATGAGATCTAAATAAATGTTTCTCACTGTTTCTCATTGCCCAGAGATGTGCTTGCCTGGCTACTAGTGATAGGGGGAAAAAATCGCTACAGTTACATATCGTGATATTATTTTGGGACGGTATTATATCAATATTTCACGCCAAGTATCGATTTAGTAGTATCGCCAAGTATCGACACTAGGTAGCGTTAGCTAACGCTAGTCAGTTGTACCTGCTCCAAAACTATTTCTCATCCTATAGCTTGTTCTCCATCTTCTTTTTCAATAGTGAGACACCATGTTTTCAGCTCTTTTATTTCCCTGACTGATCAAAACTCTCTTCTCATGCTCTCTCTCTTGTCTCTCTGCAGCAGACATAGTAGTGAGCAATAGGTTTGGAACATCAAATCGCAATAGAATTGCAGGATCGAATTGCAATAAATACAGAATCGTGAGAATTGCAATACATATTGTCTCCCGGGTGGCGCAGTGGTCTAGGGCACTGCATCGCAGTGCTAGCTGCGCCACCAGAGTCTCTGGGTTCACGCCCAGGCTCTGTCGCAGCCGGCCGCAACCGGGAGGTCCGTGGGGCGACGCACAATTGGCATAGCGTCGTCCGGGTTAGGGAGGGTTTGGCCGGTAGGGATATCCTTGTCTCAGTATGTAAAATGTAATAAAATGTATGCACTCTACTGTAAGTCGCTCTGGATAAGAGCGTCTGCTAAATGACTAAAATGTAAATGTAAAATGTAAATGTATCAGCACCTAAGTATCATGATAATATCGTATCGTGAGGTCCCTGGCAATTCCCGATAGGTTGGGTCAGAACCAGAACACGTGGATTACTACTTGGGCAAACTTAGGCAGGAAATGCCAACAACAAACAGTGAGCTATCGTAATAATACATTAAAAAACAAATAATGAAAGAAAAGCATTGTAATTTTGAATTTTCTAAAGTTAGTGTGGGAGAGGTGGAAAACGTATTGTTATCGATCAATAATGACTAACCTCCTGGCATTGACAACTTAGATGGAAAGTTACTGAGGATGGTTCTGACTCTATGGCCACTCTTATTTGTCATGTCTTTAATTTGAGTCTAGAGGAAGGTGTTTGTCCTCAGGCCTGGAGGGAAGCAAAAGTTATTCCGCTACCCTGTCATCCTGTTGCCAGCTCTTAGTAAACTGTTGGAAAAAATGGTGTTTGAACAAATACAATGCTATTTTTCTGTAAACAAATTAACAACAGACTTTCAACATGCTTATAGAGAAGGGCACTCAACTGACACAAATGACTGATGATTGGTTTAAAGAAATTGATAAGAAGAAGATTGTGGGAGCTGTACTGTTAGATTTTAGTGCAACCTTTGATATTATTGATATTATTAACCACAACCTGTTGTTGAGAACTTATATTTTATGGATTTTCAACCTCTGCCATATCGTGGATTCAGAACTAAAGATCTAATAGAATTCTGAGGGTTTTCTTTAATGGAAGCCTCTCTAATGTAAAACATGTAAGGTGTGGTGTACCGCAGGGCAGCTCTCTAGGCCCTCTACTCTTTTCAATGTTTACCAATGACCTGCCACTGTTATTAAACAAAGCCTGTGTGTACATGATTCAACAATATACGTGTCAGCAACCACAGCTAATGATGTCACTGAAACTCTTAACAGTCAGTTTTTGAATGGGTGGCCAGTAATAAACTGGTCCTGAACATCTCTAATACTAAGAGCATTGTATTTGGTACAAATAATTGCCTAAGCTCTAGACCTCAGCTGAATCTGGTAATGAGTGGTGTGGCTGAACAAGTTGAGGAGACTAAATTACTTGGTGTTACCTTAGATTGTAAACTGTCATGGTCAAAACATATAGATTGAATGGTTGTAAAGATGGGGAGCGGTCTGTCTGTAATAAAGAGATGCTCTGCTTTTTTGACACCACACTCCAAAAAGCAAGTTCTCCAGTCATGTGGTCAAATGCTGCAAAGAAAGACCTAGTTCAGCTGCAGCTGGCCCAGAACAGAGCGTCACATCTTGCTCTTCATTGTAATCAGAGGGCTAATACAAACACTTTGCATGCCAGTCTGTCTTGGCGAAGAGTTGAGGAGAGACTGACTGCATCACTTCTTCATTTTATAAGAAACGTGTAGAAAATTCCAAATGGTTGGCATAGTCAACTTACACACAGCTCTGACACACACACTTACACCACCAGACATGCCACCAGGGGTCTTTTCACAGTCCCCAAATCCAGAACAAATTCATGAAAGCGTACAGTATTATATAGAGCCATTATTGCATGAAACTCCCTTCCATCTCAAATGAACAGCAAACCTGGTTTTAAAACCGATACAGCAACACCTCACAACGCCTCTCCCCTATTTGACCTAGATAGTTTGTGTATTGATATGTAGGTTATGTGTTCCATTTTTTAAAATATATGTTCTGTTGTTCTGAGCTGCTCTTGTCTATTAATGTTCTGTATTATGTCATGTTTCATGTTCTGTGTGGACCCCAGGAAGAGTAGCTGCTGCTTTTACAACAGCTAATGGGGATCCTAATAAAATACCAAATAAAGTGGCGGTTGGAAAATTCGTCATTGGCTTTGATACTCTTATTGGTTAGCGACGATCCAATCGCTGACGACTTTTATTTGTACAACGCCCCTCGTGCCTCTCGTCACCACAAAAAACTTCAATGATGGCAGTCTCAGACTGAAGTATGTACAGTAGTGAACGACAGGGCAGCGGAACAATTCGCCAGGGTAGGGAGGTGCTGCTCACATGGCCTGTTCTATTAGTTAGAACTTTGAAGTGGCTGTGATGAGCCATGGCATGTGTTCTCGCATAGTGTCACATACATAGCATGTGTTTGTTATTGCACATGTATCACAGCTTTGTATCTCACATGATATATACTGTACTTGGTATGACGCACAGCACGTGCTGTACACCCACATCTCAAGCTTTTCTTCTGTTATCACACATGCACGCATGCATGCTGACACACACACACACACACACACACACACACACACACACACACACACACACACACACACACACACACACACACACACACACAGATACCAGTCAAAAGTTTGGGACACCTACTTCATTCAAGGCTCTTTCTACATTATAAATAATAGTGAAACACTTAAAACTATGAAAATAACACATTATGGAATCATGTAGTAAGCCAAAAAAGGTTAAACAAATCAAAATAGATTTTATAATGTGAGATTAGGCCTGCCTGCCTGCCAAGCCAGCCAGTCAGCCAGCCTGCCAAGCCAGCCTAGGCTGAGGCGTCTTAGGGCAGGGCCCGATCTCCATTCAGCATTGCTCATTCATAATATGCTAAGTTTGTTTATATTGAAAACAAATAGAGGTAGTTGCGAGAACCGCTCTGGAATGCCACCCGAGACACGGTAGCATGCTCAGCAGTGTGAAATGGGTGTGTCTGACTGAATATGTGAATGAGATGGAAATAGAACAAATCTGTAGATTTTATGTAAAGATGCAGTATTATCTCCCCCTCTTTCTTTCCTCCTTTCTCTAAAATCAACAAATTCAAATTCCTATTACTTTCTTCTCCAGTGTTATTATGTTCATGCACGTACCCTTGTTTTCATTCCCATCATGCCCTCACTAAATGACTAGCACCGTTTATGGAGGAAAGTATGACATTATGATGAGGTCTGTCTGTCAGCCTCCATTGGCGTCCCTCAGGAGAATCTGTCAGCCTCCACGGTTTCTGGTCTTCAAGCCTCCAACGGTCTGCTTCTGTCAGCCTCCACGGTCTTGGTGCTTGTCAGCCTCCACGTCTGGTTCTGTCAAGCCCACGTTCATCTCACTCAGCGTCTGGCCTGTCAGCCTCCACGGTCTGTCTGTCAGCCTCCACGGTCTGGCCTGTTTAGCCTCCACGGGTCTGGCCGGTCAGCCTCCACGGTCTGGCCTGTCAGCCTCCATGGCTCCTATACATCCACAATACTCAGATCTTTTTTCCCCTGTCAGCCTCGACGGTCTGGTCTTCAGCCTCCACGTCTGTCTGTCAGCCTCCACGGTCTGGTCTGTCAGCCCTCACATTGTGCTCCTATACAGTCACAATACTCAGTCTGTTCCTTAACCTCCACTTCGGCCTGTCAGCCTCACGGTCTGGCCTGTCAGGCCTCCACGGTCTGGCCTGCTCACCCCAAAACGGTTCTGGCTGTCAGCCTCCACGTCCTGTGCTCCGTCGGTCTGTCACCTCCATGGCTCCTATACAGTCACAATACTCAGTCTATTTTCTCCCTGTCAGCCCTCCACGGTCTGGCTGTCACCTCCACGGTCTGGACCTGTCAGCCTCCACAGGTTCTGCGCCTTCAGCCTCCACGTCTGGTCTGTCACCTCCACGGTCTGGCTGTCAGCCTCCATGGCTCCTATAACAGTCACATACTCAGTCTATTTTCTCCCTGTCAGCCTCCACGGTCTGGCCTGTCAGCTCCCACGGTCTGGCCTGTCAGCCTCCAACGTGTCTGGCCTGTCAGCCTCACGTCTGGCCTGTCAGCCTCCACGTCTGGGTCTGTCAGCCTCCATGCTCCTATACAGTCACAATACTCAGTCTATTTTCTCCCTGTCTGCCTCCCAAATGGCCCCCTATTCAGTGCAATAGTTTTTACCAGGACCCATTGGGCTCTGGTCCCTAGGAGCACAGTATATAGGTAATAGGGTGCTATTTGGGATACTGGCCCTGTCTACATGCCACGGCAGCCATCTTGTATTGTTTGCCAACACTTCTGTCACTTTGATTCTAATCATATTGGTGACTACAGAATGGGGAGAAAATGCTGAGTCATTGATGATCCACTTCTGATTTAGTAATGCTTTGCTTTATATTGTCTGTCTGTGTGTCTGGGTAACTAAGTTCACACTGGCTGAAAGCCTCGGTGTGGTCAGCCATCGTTCCAGAAGAGGACACGTTCTGTAGCCAGCATTCGTCTACAGTTTCCTGTTCTAGTTGTTTTCGGGCTCCGTGGCAAGCGGTCTAACCTTAGCACTCACATGAGACTCTGTAACCTTTCTGCTCTTAATGGAGGTGGATGGGGATGGGGGCTTTCCTACCATCAGTAAAGATCCTTGGCAAACAGTCTGTCAAACCTTAGGCTATGAGGAATCAGCTGAGTGCTATCTGGTATGAAATGGCAGCAGAGGGAGTGTGTATTCCATATTGGGCTTCCATGCTCCATATTAATGTAAAGTGTTGGTCCCGGAGCAGCATCTTCAGCTCTGTTTATAGGTCATGTGATCCGGGAAGAGAGTGATACAGGATCTGCTTCCCAATTGGCATCCTTTTCCCTATTTAGTGCACTCTTTTTGACCAGGGCCAATAGGGCTCTGGTCAAAAGCAGTGCACTATATAGTGAATAGGGTGCCATTTGGGATGCATACAACACCACAGAGACACAGGAGGCCAACTTAGCCTCGGCAGGTAATCAGTCACGGTTCAATCATTCTAATGGGAAAACAGTGTGGCGTCATTATAGAGATGGAGAAGGTATTCGATTGAGTTATGAAGTGATGGAACAGAAGGAAGCCTGCCATTTGGGACTCATGCTAAGACGTGTTTCCACTCTATAGACGCTAGCTGGTGGAGCCATGAGCCACGAGTGTCAGTGAAGGTAACCAGATTACTGCACTCCAGCAGTAGCCTAGGGCCCTGCCAAATGTGAAAGCAAAAGTAGCCTAGTGCAAATGGAGAACATACACTGAGTGTACAAAACATTAGGAACACCTTCCTAATATTGAGTTGCACACCCTTTTGCCCTCAGAACAGCCTCAATTCGTCAGGGCGTGGACTCTACAAGTTGACGAAACAGTCCCACAGGGATGCTGGCCCATGTGGCTGTTGGAATGCCCCAGGCCTCTATCTAGGCCCTTCCATAGACAGATTATGGCTTATGGAAGGCCCCAGGCCTCTATCTAGGCTCTTCCATAGACAGATTATGGCTGTTGGAATGCCCCAGGCCTCTATCTATGCCCTTCTATAGACAGAGTAGGGCTGTTGGAATCAGCTATACAGCAGATTGAACTCTATGACAAAGTTACTTATTTAACACAGTCCAACTTCCTCAGTTAAATGATGCACCAGCAGCAGGGAAGTTAGTTGAAACTCAATGAAGGCAGAAACGTATTGAAGAAGTGGAGTGCTTTATATAGCTATCATAGCTTTGAGAGCAAGGGCCCTGTAATTGAAAGACTGAGTTAGAATAGAGATTTCTTCAGATAACTCAACTCCCTTTCATTGAACTAAACTAAAAGCAGTGTTTTTTCCAGGGTGACAGTGATGTGTAGCTGTTGTTGGTCTCTAGGACTCATTATAAACACAGCTGTTTCCATCTGTTGGTATCTTTAGGACACACATACAACCAAGGTGGTGTGTTTCCATGCCCCATTCCCATTGTAGCTGCCTGTGAGAGAGTTCTGAGACAAGGTGGATGGACCCATAGAGGATGTTTAATGTGCTGTTTAWTGTGGTGTTTTGGTGGTGGTGTTTAATGTGGTGTTTTGGTGGTGCTGTTTAATGTGCTGTTTTGGTGGTGCTGTTTTGGTGGAGTTTAATGGGGTGTTTAATGGGGTGTTTAATGGGGTGTTTAATGGGGTGTTTGTTTTGGTGGTGTTGTTTTGGTGGTGTTGTTTTGGTGGTGTTGTTTTGGTGGTGGTGTTTAATGTGGTGTTTAATGGGGTGTTTAATGGGGTGTTTTGGTGGTGTTTAATGGGGTGTTTAATGGGGTGTTTAATGGGGTGTTTAATGGGGTGTTTTGGTGGTGTTTAATGGTATGTTTGTTTTGGTGGTGTTTAATGGTGTGTTTGTTTTGGTGGTGTTTAATGGGGTGTTTAAGTCATTTAGGAGACACTCTTATCCAGCGAGCATTACAGGACCAATCAGGGTGAAGTGCCTTCCTCAAGGGCACATCAACAGGTTTTTCACCTAGTCGGCTCGGGCATTCGAACCAGCTTGCTTTGGGTTACTGGCCCAACACTTTGAACCGCAAAGCTACCTGCCGCCCGTGGAACAGGTTGCTATTTGAATGACTGACTGGGCCCACTGAACTGTTGGTTGACTTGCTTTTGTTGTCTGCCAGAGACTGTGTTGTCTGCCGTAGACTGTGTTGTCTGCCAGAGACTGTGTTGTCTGCCGTAGACTGTGTTGTCTGTCGTAGACTGTGTTGTCTGCCGTAGACTTTGTTGTCTGCCGTAGACTGTGTTGTCTGCCAGAAACTGTGTTGTCTGCCAGAGACTGTGTTGTCTGCCGTAGACTGTGTTGTCTGCCGTAGACTGTGTGGTCTGCCGGTGACTGTGTGGTCTGCCGGTGACTGTGTGGTCTGCCGGTGACTGTGTGGTCTGCCGGTGACTGTGTGGTCTGCCGGTGACTGTGTGGTCTGCCAGACTGTGTGCTCTGCCAGAGACTGTGCGGTCTGCCGTACCTATAGACTGTGTGGTCTGCCGTACACACACACACAACACAACACACACACACACACACACTCTCTCTCTGAGGGCAGCTCTCTTGAGGCCCTCACTGGGAAGTGGAGGCATTTGTGTTTCCGGAGTGCAGGCAGCCCCTGTGACCATGTTATCATCCTTGCACACATGTGCACACACACACACACACACACACACACACATACAGTACACACACACTGAGACACAGGGGGACTCACATACCAGGGATGCCTGAGGTTGCCCTTACCCAGATCTAGTATGCTGAGGTCTCCCTCCCTCCCGCAGCTGACAGACCCTAAATGCACACACACACACTGCATCCGACACACACACATCATCAGCACGGACCATGGCGCGATTCGGCAAGGGGTAATTTGATCTACCTTAGCACGGGCATCACACTAGGGAGCGAGTGGCACAGCACAGTCACTATCTACGCATCTACAACACACACACACTCTAACAACACGAGGCACACTGGAGCGAATGCGAGCAAGCATAACATACTTTACGCCATTTAGGCAGGCAACCTAGGGGACAGCTACACACTGAAGCTATTTACCCTGAGCGGACCTACGCACAGCGCAGTGGGCAAGGATTTGCCTTACCACGCAGCTTAGAGGACTGGGAAGATGGCACGGTACTACTTGCCAGTACCCTAGAGGACTGGAGGAGCTAGGAAGGTCATTCATTAGCACGCCTTAGAGGGACATCAGGGTCGCACTGGGAAGATATTTTACACCCTTAGAGGTGACTGGCCGAAGTGCGATACGGAGCTAACATCTCACACTGGTACACCCTTATGTCACGACGACACAACAACACGACAGTGGCTGGAGGGAGTCGACGAATGGTCCAATACTCACTTTACACACACACGGATCTAGCATGGCTAGCTGATGCAAGCACACACTGCAAGACATGGGCCAATTGACGGTGATTTAGACCTGTTTCCTCTTTAAGTAGGGCCAGGTAGGAGTTGGTAGCTGGGACAGGTTGAGAAAATCTACCTGTAGCTCCTATATAGTATGGCACATGGGACATGTACTCGCGATAGAGAAGGTCGGTTAGCGACCAAACGCATCCATTTTAGTCTAGTGCAGTGGGGACTTGAGATGGAGTTGACGATGAATAGATAGTTTATGCAGTGGTTACTGTAACCGTTAGGAGGGGACTCTTGGGGTGGGGGGGGACGGTGAAGTTAGCCGGCGAGAACGGGCAGTTGTCTAAATGTTGTGTTCACAATACTCATTGCTCTAGCAACGGACTGGTAATAGGTCGCGTAGTTTCTAGTTGTCAGATATTTTCTAGTGCCTTTCTTCTAAGAGAGGTTTTTTTGGTCTCTCGGCAGAGCAGTGTTCTTCGACAGACTGGGTGTGTATTTCCGACCCTAAGAGGTGACCTGGGAGGCAGAAGGTACAGTCGGGATAAGGATGTACAATCACTTGAACTCTCTCCGTAAGGAGCAGCCGATGCTCGCGAGCAGCATCAGTCTCCTATGGATTTAACTAGCTATGGTTTCTGTCAGATTGTGGGCAGCAACACCTGAGATGACGCGTGTCATGACAGAGGGGAGAGAGAGGGGGTGTAGTAATTATGCCAGAACTTGTAGTGAGGGCGTACGTGGGAGTAATTGAGTGCGCGCTAAGCGGATTGAAAGTGGCCTTAGATCCTGTATAGAGGACTGGGAAGGTACGTGTTGATAGCTGGAGACATTAGAGTAAGTATGTATGCTCATAGACGCTACAGTAGTAGGTATCGTGGGAGTAGAAAAGGTACAGTATGTATGCTATAGAGGTAGAGTTATGTTATGCTCATAGAGTACAGTATGTTTAGTGAGGCTAACTAGGAGATGAGCAGTTATGGGTTAGATAGGTCATCATAATGATGTTATATTCAGTCATGTATGCTCACTCTAGAGTAGGCAGTAGAGTGTATGGGCAGCATAAAGAGTTGAGGAGTATGTATGGCCTCATGTAATGTAGTTACATTAGTATACTGGGTGCTCTAGGAGTACTAGTATGTATGATGCGGACTAAGGGTTACATAAGTGAGTATAATGTTACACTCTCTGAGGCTCTATGAGGCATAACTGTGTCCTGCAGACGAGTCTTGAAGTGGTCATTGACATGTAACCTCTTCGCCGGTCTGAGATGTGGGAAGGGTTAGTCGCTCTCGTAGACAATGACAGACACTTGTTAGGACGGGCATCTGGGAGGAGAGAATCGTGTCCTAGATCTGGTCTCTAGACTCGAATATGTTTCGTCTACTCGCTGTATGACAGAATGTTTCTACTCGGGGTGCGGAACTGACATAGATGGTGTCGATGGACTCAGGGGTGCTCATGAAAGAGAATGGTCCTCTGCTGTATCAGAATTGTTCCTCTCGGTTTCTGATCAGAATGGTCTATTCACGGCTTCCTTTCGGACATGAGGTGGTTCACTGGGGCTGGTCACGGTGCGATAAGGACGGGAATGTTACTCTCGGTCTCTGACAGAATGTTCCTCTGACAGAATGTTCCTCTCTGTCCTTGACAGTAATGTTCTTCTGCGGTTACGCACTGAGGACAGTAGAGTAGTAGGGGAAGGTTATTTTACCCTTTGAGAAAGGGACTTGGGGAGGGGGAAGGTATTTTTCCCTTAGAGGACTGGAGAGGCTGCGCATAGCGTGACAGAATGTTCCTCTCTGTTCTCTGACAGAAATGTTCCTCTCGGTCTCGACAGAATGTTTCCTTCTTGACAGAATGTTCTCTTCGTGGTCTCTGATCAGAATGTTCCTCTCGGTCTCTGAACAGAATTTGTTCCTCTCGTTCTTCTGACTAGAATGTGTCTCTCTGCTTGTCTCTGATCTAGAATGTTTCTCCTCTATGTGTCTGACAGAATGTTCCTCTCTGTCTCTGACAGAATGTTCTCTCTGTTTCTGACAGAATGTTCCTTCTCTTGTTTCTCTGACAGAATGTTTACTCTCTGTACTCTGACAGAATTTCCTCTCGGTTTGACAGAATGTTCCTCTCTGACAGACTCTCAGGTCCTCTGACGAATTGTTCTCTTCTTTCTCTGACAGAATGTTCCTCTCTTTGGTCTCTTGACAGATATGTTATCCATCGTTCTGTCTCTGACAGAATGTTTTTCGCATGGTTCTGTACAGACTCTCTGTCCCTCCTGACAGAATGTTTCTCTCTGGTTTTCGACAGAATGTTCTCTCTCTGACAGAACTGTTCTCTGCTGTCTCTGAACAGAAATGTTTCCTCTCTGCCAGAATGGTTCCTCTCTGACAGAATGTTCCTCTCGGTCTCTGAAGAATGTTCCTCTCTGTCTGTTTTCACTTTTGAGTGATGTTCATCATCATGTTTGTTTCGGTTCTCTTTATGTGGCCTCTGCCTTCTCCTTCATCCACTTTGGTTCGCCCAAGTCCCAACCGGCAGTCTAGAGCAGAGCAAAAGTGAGAAAGTCCCCACGGAAGGATGGCAGAACCAAGACAAGACCACAGCGCATTAGATCTTATCTAGCGGGGGTCGTAATTAACTCCTACATACACACACATGTTTGACTGTTATTGTTTTATTTACGTAGGTGAAGGCGTAGTAACTGAGGTAAAACGGAGGTCTCGGGAACACTGTTACGGTGAGGGTGTAACGTTGTAATATAGCGTCCTATAAAATACTATGTTTCACACAGCCTGGTCATAGCCTCCTGTACTCTGCATATGTAGCATAGAGGGGGTACTGGCATTGGTCTTTGGAGGGAATAGTGCACGAGAGGGTGGGGTTAACTATGGTTATTGTGTTTGTGCAGTAAGTTTGTAAGCTTTTCGTTGGTGCGATGGTCTTTTTTCCACGTCTGCTCTTTAGACGGCTTGAGACCATCGGGGGTAATAGGCAATAGGCCCTCCAACGGGGCGGAAAGAAAAGTGCACTAGGCGGCTTTTACCAAAGATCATGACAGAGCACTCGCGGATCATCCTTAGTTTCTCTGCGCATGGATACATAGTAATAGGCTGAGGAAGGTGTCTTTATGAATGGATTAATTAGCTCCCCAGTTACGCCAGCAGACACCTGGAGGTCCGAGTTTGTAGTTTAAGCTGCTTCAGGTAGGTTTCCCCCTACCTGCACTGTGCGCCACTTGCAAAAGTAGAACTGGGAGTGAAACAATGCATCGTGAGTGGTCAGTAAACGTTTTGCGCGGGTAAACGTATGTATGAATCTAAAACCAGATAGTTTGTCATCGCGGTGTGACTTTAGAGGATGTCTTGGAGAGTGGTGATAAGGAGGTATTTTTTAGTGCTGGCTAGAGGATCTGGTGGGGAGGGGTGGACAGGGTATTTGGTGTTACCGCGAGGCGTCGGAGGAGGACTATTGAGGGAGAAGTGGCGGGATATTAGGGTATTTGGGGAGGGTGTGATTGAGACCCTATAGAGGACTGCAGAGGGGGAGTGAGAGACAGAGATGTATATTTTAAATAGAACCTTCACTATGCAAATCCGACAAGAGCCACACTGAGTTCGGATAGAGTTAGTGGTCCATCTTGTAGATATTTGAGTGATTGAGTGCACAGTTAGGGTAGAGATCTGTTGGTTCCCTGTCTACAGTGTGAGAACGTCCCTTGAGGAGGAGCAGCAGCAGCTGAGTGCTTAAGGAGTCACAGTACGCAGCCTGGAGCC
>NC_036870.1:31016637-31017887 GCF_002910315.2 Salvelinus sp. IW2-2015
ACACACACACACACACTGCCTCCGACACACACACACTGCCTCCGACACACACACACACTGCCTCCGACAATCATACTCACACACACACACTGCCTGTGTCAAGCACACTCAAACAGCCCCCATTACAGGCTTTGACCTGTTTCCCAATTCCAGCACATTGTAGCTGGACAGTTGGAAAACCCCTGTGCTCCATTTTCAGCACTGTCCCAGTTTAGGCCAATGCACCATATCTAGTCATGGGTTTATGGACAATTGACAATATAATAACATTTGCAGTGTTATGTAACCATGATCTTGTCTTCCGGTGAACTGCCGGCGAAAGGCAGTTCCTCTAAAGTTGTGTCAATACTCATTTGCTTTCCACCTAATAGCCTAGTTCTGTTGTCTTTTCAGTATTTCTCTAGTGTGTTTTTGTTCCGTCAGAGCATGCTTCCAGTCTCTCTGATTTTCCCAAGGTGCCTCAGCAGAAGTCCCCTGTATGGATGACAACACTTGACCTTCTCCGTAGGATGCACCGTGCTCCGAGCAGCTCGTCCCTATTTTTAACTACTGTGTCTGTCAGAGTGGCGCAGAAACCTGAGATGACCGGCTGCAGAGGGGAGGGAGGGGGGGTAGATCTGCCAGATCTGTGTCTGTGTGTTAATTGGTGCCCTCTAACATGAATGGGCCTAGTTGATGAGACGTGTTGGCTGGACTGGGGACATAGAGTACAGTATGTATGCTCATAGAGTACAGTATGTATGCTCATAGAGTACAGTATGTATGCTCATAGAGTACAGTATGTATGCTCATAGAGNCATAGAGTACAGTATGTATGCTCATAGAGTACAGTATGTATGCTCATAGAGTACAGTATGTATGCTCATAGAGTACAGTATGTATGCTCATAGAGAACAGTATGTATGCTCATAGAGTACAGTATGTATGCTCATAGATTACAGTATGTATGCTCATAGAGTACAGTATGTATGCTCATAGAGTACAGTATTTATGCTCTAAGGGTTTACTAATAGAATGTTCCTCTCTGTCTCTGACATAATGTTCCTCTCGGTCTCTGACAGAATGTTCCTCTCTGACAGAATGTTCCTCTCGGACACTGACAGAATGTTCCTCTCTGACAGAATGTTCCTCTCTGTCTCTGACAGAATGTTCCTCTCTGTGTCTGACAGAATGTTCCTCTCGGTCTCTGACAGAATGTTCCTCTCGGTCTCTGACAGAATGTTCCTCTCTGACAGAATGTTCCTCTCGGT
>NC_036870.1:31018690-31031487 GCF_002910315.2 Salvelinus sp. IW2-2015
GTCTCTGACAGAATGTTCCTCTCTGTCTCTGACAGAATGTTCCTCTCTGACAGACTCTCGGTCTCTGACAGAATGTTCCTCTCGGTCTCTGACAGAATGTTCCTCTCTGACAGAATGTTCCTCTCTGTCTCTGACAGAATGTTCCTCTCTGACAGAATGTTCCTCTCTGACAGAATGTTCCTCTCGGTCTCTGACAGAATGTTCCTCTCTGTCTGTTCCATTTTGAGTGATGTCATCATCATGTTTGTTTCGGTTCTCTTTATGTGCCCTGTCCTTCTCCTTCATCCACTTTTGGTTCCGCCCAAGTCCCAACCCTCAACGTCATTAAAGGCCCCACACGAAAACACACAACCACACCCAAATACTTATTACGTAATAACCCTATAACACAGTTTGACTGTTATGTATTACTGTAATAACTATAAAACAGTCTCAGACTGTTACGTATTACTGTAATAACCCTATAAAACAGTTTCACACACTGTCATCCTCCTTCCCTCTATTGCATATTGCATCTCTCTTTGGAGAGATGTCACAATGGTTTCTATTTTAGTGTTTGGAAAGTTGTAACTTTTCTGTCGATGTCTTTTCCAGTTGCTTTAACCTTGAGACCTAATAGGCATAGCCTCAACTTCAGAAATCACTAGCCTTCCAAAGATCAGACAGAGATGGACTCACCTTTCTCTCATGACACTATAATAGCTGGAAGGTGTCTTTATAATGTTTTACTCCCAGTTACCCAGCAGACCTGGATACGGTTGTTTAACTCCAGTGTTTCCCCTACACTGCCGCCACTTGCAAAAATAGAAATGTGAAAATCATTCTGGTGTAAAACGTTTTCCGGGTAAACTTTAATGACTAAAACCAGATATTAAGTACTGTATGTAAAAAACATATTATTATAATAATTTGTAATTTTTTTAAATAAGCTCATAAGATTTTTATTGAACCTTTATTTAACTAGGCAAGTCAGTTAAGAACAAATTATTATTCACAATGACGGCCTACACTCTTTGAGAACGAACAATCACCAAAATAAAAACTAAGACAGAGTCTAAAATTCCCAAAATGTCATGGCATGGGGCCTGTCATGCCAAATAATGTCCCCTAGCCAAAAGGGGGACACTATTTGTCATGACAGGCCACCAATGATTTAGTTTGATCTACTCCGGTTGCATAAGTAAAGGATGTTTTATTGTCATATAGGGACAGCTAATACTCAAACTACACACGACCTGCTGTGCTCTTTTTTTTTCTCTCTCTCTCTCTCTCTCTCTCTCTCTCTCTGTCTCTCTGGTCTCGGTCTCTCTCTCTCTCTCTGTCCTATCTCCTCTGTCTTCTCTCGGTCTCGGTCTCCTCTGTCTCTCTTCTGTCTATCTCTCTCTCTCTCGGTCTCTCTCTCTCTGTCTCCGGTCTCTCTGTCTCGGTTCTCTTTCTCTGTCTCGGTCTCGTCTTCTCTGTCTCTGGGTCTCGTCTCCTCTCTCTCTGCTTCTGTCTCGGTCTCTCTCTCTCTGTCTGGTCTCTCGCTCTCCGACGTCTCGGCTCTCGCTCTCTCTCTCTCTCTCTCGCTCTCTCTCGCTCTCTCTCGCTCTCTCTCGCTCTCTCTCTCTCTCCTGTCTGTCTTCTCCCTCCACACACACAAAACGTTCTGGAAAGTCCCCAGAACTAGTACAGCTGAGTGGTGCTAACATAACACACTACACACACTTCCTAACCAGAGTGCAAGAGTGGTCTTATTTTCTTCATACTTAGACACCCAGCATCTCATCCACGTCCGACTACCTGTGGAGAGAAGACCAGTACCCTATGGATCCCCAGTGGGCGTTGATTGACTACAACAAAAAATACAGTGGGTAAGCAAAAGGTATTAGTCAGCGATCCAATTGTGGCAAGTTCTCAACACACCTTAAGTGAAAAGCGTTATTTTTTAGGCAGGATTGAGCCAGCCAGCATTTGTATAATTCATCATAGGATACAGCATATCATACTAATGACACTATATCAAAATCTAGAGAGAACAAAAACTCCTATGAAAACTACAATCGTTGTTGTAATGGCGAGCATAATGTTATTTAAAGAATTATGATAAATGCTGTAATTATTTGTTGTTTTCAGGAGAATAATTCTGTATTGTATATTGTTATATCGAAGTATTGTGACTCGCAATCAGTGCCGGATATAACAGGTCTGGGCAGTGTAGAAACAGTTTGTTTTTAGGCAAGATGGTATTGCTATTACGACTTTGGAAATTGATCAAGCGCAAATTAAAGCAGATCACTGTGCTCGTCCTCGAACACAAGCTCTAGAGGAGTTCAATATGTGCGCTTTGTATTGTCGACCTCTTGTCACAAAAGGGCCTTAATCGGAATCATGTATTTTAGTCACTACCCGTTGTTCAGAATTCACGTCGGTTAGAATAAGACTCAGACCGAAACACTATTTTCAGTGGTACTCGAGCTTATTGTCAGCAAGTTGGCAACACTATTGCACACCATTATGTTAACAGACTAGATATACCATCGTTTATCGTCTCAAGAGAACCACTACGCGTCTTAAATCGAGCCAGTGAAAATACAGAACATGTATAAGACCCGCTAGGCTACACTGCACTTTACACAGAATATCAAAGGCTCAAATTCAAACCGCTGTTTGTAAAATACCGCATAGGCGAAACTCTAGATATAACCACTGTCTACGAGAAACAAGCCTTATCAAACTGTCCACTATGTTTGTGACATATGGCTAACTCACTGGTTTAGCCAAGTGGAAACAGCCTATATATACTGCAGAATAACTTGTTTATCGTTTCTACCACACTGTCAGCGAATGATGATGTAGAATATCAGCATGCAAAGACCACCTTTTAACTTCTTGCTCGAACATGTTTTTATTAGCAAGTTGCAACGACTCGCCCTGGTCGAACAATGTAGCTAGAAATAATATGACACAGCAGAAAATCAGTCTTTTTTCACACACACATTAACAAGCTTTTACTACACCAGTCCCCAATGGCAAAATTATGTGTGAGACGAAAATTGCAAGAAAAAATTAAAGCATGTTAAAACACTTGTTATCACAAATCTATAAGTCTTGCACCAAAATCAAGACTTGAGAAAATTATCGAGGAATAGAATGCCATGGATTCACAAACAACCGCCTCCACAATCATGTTGAATATATATTCAGAAATATACATCATTAATATTTCTTCCAGAAACACCCGACTCTCTAAATCCTCTATGCATTGAGATTAACTGCACTTCACATAGCTCAGCAAGTATATAATTTCTCTTTTTGTCCAGTAGTAGGAGGTGTCTAAAAGTTTTTAGATCTATCATGGATGGAGCACGCCGACATATGGCTCGAGCGTCGTAAACAGTAGTGCCACTTATTGTCAAGCGAAGATTTGGAGTGCCATCATTTGAAGAATAGCAGCACAGCTTAGGATGGGTCTGAATAGAAGAAAGGGATACACTCCTCGTCTCTACGTACCGAGTGAGCAGACGAGTGAGTCCAGTAGCTTGACCTGGAGCCCTTCAAGCACTCTATAATATACATGCTATAATGACAATAGACTATCTCTGTCACTAGTAACTACTTGTCTCTCTCATTTTCCTATTTTCAGGTCTTACACTTCTTCGTTCTATTTAACTCTCATCGTTCTTGACTGCATATCCGTTGCTACCTTTTATTATCTCCCTCTACCCTCTGTGACTACTATGTTCATCCGCAGTTTTCAAATGTTGAAAACTCTCTGACTATTTAAACTATCTCTCGCATCAATCACTAAGCGCGTACTTTTCTGACCAAAAACACAGCAGTCATTCAATATCCATCGTTGACATCAACATGATACTATTTCTATCAATCAACAGCTCTCCTCAACTTTTTCAAAAACCACAGTCACCTCCCCTACAATTCATGTTTGGACAATGATATTTTCACTGAACACATACCGGCACTTTGTTACCGATTGTATACGAGGAAAGCGGCTAGACATGGCATGCTAATTTTTTGTATCGCACTCTGTAATGCTAAAGAACAAGATTTCAGTACCTGTTTAATCAGCCGATGATCTAGGAAGAACACTGTGGCACATTTTCAGCAAAGTTGCCACACATATGAAATAGTCAGAAATATAACCCCTCCTCTTCAACAACATAGTCCTTATCACATCATGTTTGATACTAAACAGAAACTGTCCAGGCAACGCATCTCTCAAATAAATCTTCGAGCATCTATAGCTGAGATATTACTAGCCAAGTTTGCCAATATATTAGTCACTTTGCATAGAAAACCCAAGCCGGCCAGAACAGCAAGACTGAAGCCCCAGAGTACGACACTGGTGCAAGTAAGAGAGCTTCCCAAATATAGTGAAATAGGACGAAATTATACACACTTTATCGCATAAGACAAAGAAGATCCAGCCAGGCCCTTTGTTGAGTGTATTTTCGTTGAAATTTGAGATGTATATATGTAAACTTTGAAATGTTACTGGTTATGTGATACTGGTAAAGTAGCTGCCTGGCTGGTTGTGTCTCATCTCAATGGTGCAAGTGTGATACGTTACATTCCTGTCCGACTCATACAACCCCAACACACACCCACCACCCCCCAAGCCTCACAGGATAACGCCTCCATCTTCCCGATCAAGAGTTGGTAGTACCAGTTTCATAATGTTTTAGCCTCAGCAGCACTTGTAGTAATTAACCATTAGTAAGACTGCGAGATAGTCAGTCATTTGTCCGACATAGCTTGACAACAGGGGCCTGTATTTTTAAATTCCGGGTCGCGGTTACCCATAAATGAGTTTCTTGCAATCGGTCTCTTCTGTTTCTCTCACTAGACTACTCATATCTTCCTTCTCCATAGTCCTTACTCACTCAGGTCATTCGTACTTCTATCGGCTCTCTATAAACATGTGAAACTAGTTCTTCTACGACTAAAGTCTCTCCTTTCTCGCCATCACATTCTCTCTGAGAATCTACATCCTATCGAATAATCAACTTTTCTCAAAACACAATGCCCTAAATCCATTCGTTTGAATGCATCTGTATCTCTCAGTTTTACTCATTTCTCTAATTTTTCAAGTTCTTACTACTTCTACGTTCTCTCACACCCCTATTTCTCCAGCGTATTGATTACGCGTACACTGGTGACTAGCTCTCTTTCACAGTCCCACTCTCGCCAAGCCTAATTTGAACCTACATCTCACAGATAATCTCAAACACTCATTCTTCCTTTCTCCTCCACATAAACATAAGCCTCTAATACATCTCTCCTACATCGCTGAAATCACCACGTATACATCAAATGCTCCATCTCTTCAATAAACAACTGTCTTCAAATCATTGTTGCAATCTCCCCATACTAGAATATTTAACGCTTCACTTTTCCAAAACACAGCCCCCAAATATTGTCGGAGTATCATACAAAATATCACCAACGAGCTCTCTCTCTTTCTTATTACTCTACACACAGACTTCTTAAACCCTCTATTTCGTTCTGTACTTCCTCGCACTCCTCTGCCTACATCTCTCATCCTCTTCCTCCTTTTCTTCTTTTCTCATGAGTACTCGCTCTCTTCGCTATTTTTATTATCCTAGTCTGATTCGATTCAGGATACATCTTCGTTTGGCACATATTTCAGTCTCCCTCTTTCCTAGTAATGTTCCTTGGCACTACATTGAATACTACTTCTAAGACATCACTTCCTCCGTATCACTCCTCCGATCCGACTTCTGTTCCCAAAATAACACGCTTCATGAGAATTCTACTCGTTTCGATTCGCACCCTTCTGTCAAGTAACTACTAATTATTCTTTTCAGTACCTCTCAATCTGTTAATTAAATCATGCGATAGAATAGGAAACACTGGAGGGACAAGTTTATGCACGTTTTTTGTGCAACTATTGACCATATATCACTAGCATCACATTCTGACATTATCGCATATTTTGTCCCAGATCAATCTGATAGCTTGTCTTTTATATATGGAGAGCTGGTTGAGAACCTGAGAAGTCTATGCAACATAATGTTGAGACACTTTTATCCGAAATAAAACAAGCTTTCAAAACCAGTTGTTGAGACGTCCATGGCAACTACCTGAATTGCCCTAGCACATCATAGGCTTCTTCAAAGCCACAAGCATCCAAATCATCCGTTTTTGATAGAACATAGGCACCAGAAATATAACGAGCCTTCCTTCGCGATGATCCAACACGCCACGTGCCCATAACCATTCACATTAAGTTATTGATGCGAGACACTCTGAAGGGTATGCCAAGATATAGTGTACTCTATTTTGCGAAGTTACTTGGTCTTCACATGCTCAGCCCGTGATGTCCCTGAGTGAGATGATCATGACTGGTGTGAGGGTCGAGAGTCTTTTATGGCCATTATTGGCTGAGACACACACTGTGGAAAAGTAGAAGGAGGAGCGAGGGAGAGAAAGCGACACGATGTTTTCCAAATACAAAGCTTCTAAATCATGTTGAAAACAGAAATAAGCACCTTTTCAAAAACAAGCTTCCAATCATGTTGATAATACAGAAATAAGCTCTTTTCAAAAACAGCTCCAAATCATGTTGAAATAGCACAGAAATAGTGGGGAGTGTGACTGATGTGTGGTGATTGGGTAGAGAACACGCTGTTGTTCTACATATAGAAGGCGAGTTGGGGCTGTCTTAGAGAAGTCATGTTGTATTGGGATTGCACACAAACTCTGACTGAGCGAAGCAAGTTCCTTCCCAGTTGAGAGTATTTTTGTGTTCCTAGGGATGACAAGATGGGAATGAGCTGAATTTTTAATCAGTTGTATAGACCCATCACTAAGGGTGCATACACAAGAGAAGATTATCAGTTCCCGTTGACTTAGCAGAGGAGCATGGAGTTAACACAAATCATATTTGAAACTCAGATAACTGAGCTTGTTCCTGTGCGACACAAAGAGATCTAAGATAACTGCTCTCTAACCATCATAGTTTTAAGAGATTATTGTCGATCTTAATTGTAGAGTGTAAAAATATTTTCTTTTATCCTAAGAAAAACTGGAGAGTCTCCCATACACCCCTCTCTAGACAGACTAAAATTAGATATATAGGTAAACTGGTAGAGAACACGATTTTCAGCAAGTTGTCAACAACATTGAGAACAAAGACTGATGCATATATCAGGTATAACACTTTATCTCAGACAAACACAGCTCTCGAGAGACGGTACCTTCGGTTTTGAATAAAGTGTCCAAACAGAACCACCAGTATAGTAAGTCATAACACATTAATATAAAACAATGCCATACAACACTTAGCATCGTAGAAGTATTCCCATAATATCATGTAGAATAATATAATCAACTTTTATCGCAATAACTAAGTCAATCATACACCACCTCAATAAGATTTGATGCATCCCTCTGTAAGTAATAAATAGATTCTTCTAACAAAGCTACCTTACGCTTCTTAATTCTAGAGATGTATAGGAACACGTGGACAGTTTTTCAGTTCAATGTTCGCTTAACATCCTGAAACCAACTATTACCACGACAATCTCACCACCAAGCACATGTCTCAAAAACCTATAGCTGTGCTAAAAATCATCAGGATTAATGAAACAGGAAAAAATAAGCATAGGTGAGCACACGTTTTCAAGACAAGCTTCAAATCATGTTGTAAATTACCGAAGCAATCCAGACCGACTCCGCAGTCAACTCTTTCTACGAAACAACCATCAGCTTCCACAATAACATAGCTCAGATGGAGATCCTGTCCCAACAGAACATCACCTCCAACCAAGAACAGACCAACTGAATACACAAGCACACTAAGTTTACAATAAACAACATCCACCATATAAAGTCATCGTACTTCGACCTCGCACCTCAAGAGTACAGACCACCTTCACTCTTCATCTTAATCAAGTAGACTCCGAACCCCCTCAGAGATTGTAAACAAGACCTCAGCCTCCAAGACCTAAGAACAGGATCAACCACTCGTTCGAGAACAGCTCATTTTAGGCAAGAAGTAGAGCGAGACACATTTCGAAACTCACAGAAATAGACCCAACTCACATATCTTCAAAGAACACACACAGCCTCCTAACTCATATCGTTAGAATGACACACAGCTACTCGCTACCTACCGCTATTTGATTTTCACAGAGTACTATGCGTTTAAATAGTTTCACAGGAGTGATCACTCAAGGAAAACAGCATGCTCCGTGAGGCGATGTTTTCATGCAACAAAGCTTACACTTGCAATACACCGGATCAGGAGGATAACCACTTTTTTCACTTCCAAAAACAAGCTCTAAAGTCTGGTGCTTTGAAGTAAACTAGACAATAAAAGCACATTCTTCAGAGAACAAGAGGCACTGAGATATCCATACAGTTGAATGTATAACAGCAGAGAAGTAGCACATGGAATTCTAGACAAACACAGCGCGCGTAAAATATCAGACTAGTTTGACTAGGCTCAGAGAATGGTTAACAATTGTTTTGTCCATAAACAAAGAGCTGCTTAAATGATGTATGACTAGCGCACTTGCTCTTGCGTAATGGTATTTTTTTTTGTTGTCACGATACCATCAGTGATTCATGGGTTCCTTAAGTGTGCATGGATGAGGTATGGAAGAGAGATCTGTGAATCTCAGTTTAGCAATGGAACAACATTGATAAATATCTACAGGATAATATCACAAGCCAACTTTTTCACCAAACAACAAAGCTTCTCAGAATACAGGTTTGAATTGCACTTGTACTAGAGTTGAAGAGTAGTATATCTTGATTCCACATGCTTAAATTGTGTTTATAAGGGTGCAGGTAGGTGATGTGACCGGGTATGGAAGGGGAGAGGACCGACACTGTGGACAGTTTTTAGCAAGATGTTGCAAAGAGACACCTTGAATATTGAACTAGAATTAAACATGTTTGGTCCACCAAAAGCATATCTCTCACATCACTGATTGGAACAAAGGGCGAGAGATAATATTAGCCACCTTCTCAGAGAGAACAACCACGCTTTCACAACTCACTCGATGAAATGAGTATCAGAAAATGACGTCACTAATATTCACAAACAAGCCTCCAGATCATGCTTGAATAGCTATCCGCAAATTCAATAACACTTTCCATACCAACACAGCTCTAATTCCCGATAGTTTGAAGGCACCCCTCCTTTAAGTTTAGTTTCTTATTGTTATTCAGCTACATAGGTTTACCATCATGGTAGTGCCATTCATGCGCCAACGACATCGTGGAACCGCTTATAGTTTTAGCAATGTGTGCATACTCCACTCTTGAAACAGAAAGTCCCACATCTTTTCGCATATCACATGACATCCCAGCTCTCTAATGCTACTTGTTTGCACAAAACAGCAATACATGCACTCCGTCTCACAATAATCAGATGCTCATCCAAAATTACATGTCTAGACCTTGTATATTCGCACAGGACATTCACAAGACTGCTCTTTTCTAAAAACGAGAGCTCCAATATCCATGTATGTGAACATACACGCAAAATGGTAAACACTTTGCCATATACAACAGCTCAACTAATGGATCGAATGCACCTCTGTAAGTTTATACACACACCTATTACATAACTCTAGCTAAAAAGATCAGCTTCAGTCGAGTGTGCATTGTACTATGCCAACAGACGAGTGAACAGTTTGTTTAGTCAAGCCTTGCCAACCATAGTGAAAATACACGCACCATAAAGCATTTTTTCCTATAAAGAAGCTCTTATATACCACGATCTAATGACCAGCGACTTCTTGTTAATAAAGTTTTTTTCACGGTAGTCCATCGTAGTCTCTCACGGAGATGACTCATGCCGAACCACAGTCCACTCTCTTGCTGAAGACAGCTTCTCTTCTAGCATGCTCTGTCAGAGCTATTAGGAAATATCGTCCTAGGCCATGAGACTTACGCACCTTTCTCACAAAGACATAGCTTGTAAATCGATCTGTGTATGACCGTAACACCACCACGAAATGATCCTGGCTGTGAGAAACGCCCAGCGACAGTTTTCAATAACATCGAAAGCACGCACAATGCTACTTCTTGGGATAATAGAAGATACCGCATGCCACATATGGACACTTGTTGAGACTCCAGTCCTGGCTGTGAGACTCCAGTCCTGGCTGTGAGACGCCAGTCCTGGCTGTGAGACCCAGTCCTGGCTGTGAGACGCCAGTCCTGGCTGTGAGACCCCAGCCCTGGCTGTGGAGACGCCAGTCCCTGGCGTGAGACTGCAGCCCTGGCTGTGAGACTCCAGCCCTGGCTGTGAGACTCCAAGTTCTGGCTGTGAGACCCCAGTTGCTGGCTGTGAGACGCCAGATACAGGAATTCACCCTTTGATGTGGTGGTGGGAGGAAGAGTTGTTGCTATAGGTGACGGCCGGAGATCTTGCTGCAGGGCCCTCTCAGGTTGGCGGAGAAAACGCGGCAATACATATGACATAGCATGGGTCTCCCAAAAAAGGAGACTTTGGTTAACCCAGGGCCGTTTCCAATGCAGACATCTTCTAGGCTAGGCTGAAACAGGATCCGAAATGAATATAAAAATCCTTCATCTTATGTTTGCGTTTATCAAAGAGGATCAGGGAGAACGTTGATAATTGCTGCAGACAGGAAATTCAGAAGAATACATGGGCTGCATCCCAAATGGTACCGTATTCCCTATATAGTGCACGACTTTTGGTCAACGGTAGGGCACTATATAGGGAATAGGGTCCATTTGGTGCGCACACATGAACGAATGAGTTCCCTTCCGGTTCACACAACACGTTTCAACTATTGAGTGAATAACATTATGCATCGCAGCAGGAGATGTAGCTTCCTGTCTATTTGAAATACACTACCGTTCAATGTTTGGGGTCACTTAGAAATGTCCCTTGTTTTTGAAAGAAAAGCAACATTTTTATCCATTAAAATAACATCAAATTGATCAGAAATACAGTGTAGAACATTGTTAATGGTTGTATAATGACTATTGTAGCTGGAAACGGCTGATTTTTTTAAATGGAAATATCAATAGGCGTACAGAGGCCCATTATCACAAACCATCACTCCTGTGTTCCAATGGCACGTTGTGTTAGCTAATCCAATTTATCATTTTAAAAGGCTAATTGATCATTAAAAAAAACATTTTGGCAATTATGTTAGCTCAGCTGAAAACTGTTGTTCTGATTAAAGAAGCAATAAAACGGCATTCTTAGACTAGTTGAGTATCTGGAGCATCAGCATTTGTGGGTTCGATTACAGGCTCAAAATGGCCAAGAAACAAAGACATTTCTTCTGAAACTTGTCAGTCTATTCTTGTTCAGAGAAAATTAAGGCTATTCTATGTGAGAAATTGCCAAGAAACTGAAGATCTCGTACAACGCGTGTACTACTCCCTTACAGAACAGCACAAACTGGCTCTAACCAGAATAGAAAGAGGAGTGGGAGGCCGGTGCAACAACTGAGCAAGAAGGACAAGTACAATTAGTGTCTAGTTTGAGAAACAGACACCTCACAAGTCCTCAACTGGCAGCTTCATTAAGTAGTACCTGCAAAACATCAGTCCAAGTCGAACAGTGAAAGGGACTCCGGGATCTGGCCTTCTAGGCAGAGTTCCTCTGTCCTATGTGTGTTCTTTTGCCCATCTTAATCTTTAATTTTTATTGGCCAGTCTGAGATATGGCTTTTTCTTTGGAAACTCTGCCAAGAGGCCAGCATCCTGGAGTCGCCTATTCACTGTTGAAGTTGAGACTGATATTTTGCCGGTAGTATTTAATGAAAGGTTTTCTAATTAGCCTTTTAAAAATGATAAACTTGGATTAGCTCCATTGGTTACACAGGATGATGGTTGCTGATAATGGTCCCTGTACGCCTATGTAGATATTCCATAAAAAATCTGCCATTGTCCGCGACTTCTTCCGAAGTCGGTCTCTCCTTGTTCGGGCGGTGTTCGCGGTCGACGTCACCGTTCTTCTAGCCATCGCCGATCCATTTTTCAATGTTCCATTTGTTTGTCTTGTTTTTCACACACATCTGGTTTCAATTCCTCATTACATGTTGTATATTTTCCCTCTGTTTCCCCCATGTCCTTGTGGGAATGTTTATTTTTGTAAAGTCGTGCTATGTGTTACTGGTGCGCTACGGTTTTGTACCCATGTGTTTGTTGTTTTGTATGCCGTTAGTTTTATATATTAAACTGCTCCGGCTATTCACCAAGTTCTGCTCTCCTGCATTTTGACCTTCCCTGCACCAGTTACGCACCCCTTTACAGCCCGTTTCCAAGCTACATAGTCATTTTACAACATTTACAAAAATGTCTACACTGTATTTCTGATCAATTTAATCTAATTTAATGGACAAAAAAATAACTTTTTCTTCAAAAACAAGGACATTTCTAAGTGACCCCAAACTTTTGAACGGTAGTGTATGTATGACATCACTCTGTAGTTTAGAATTGATTCAGGAATTGTTTCACCTGCGTGACTTCTCTCATACTAGTATACTCTACATGACAGTGTGATAGCTGTTTTGGTGCATTGATATTTTAGGTAAAAATAAATGTATATCTGATGGTATTATTTTCTTCTCTGCCTAGATGGGTTGACGACAGCGCAACGAAGAAAGCTGGCTAAGGAGCGGAGGAGGAGAGCGGAAATACATTGGTAAACCCTAAAGGAAAATAAGCTATAGAGAAATGTGTTTTCTGTTATCATGTGTGACATGTTGGGCTGTCTGGTATGGAGGGCAAAAGAGACTCAGCTAGTCATGTCTAGGGAAGCATCCAAAAAATGGCAC
>NC_036870.1:31031512-31035194 GCF_002910315.2 Salvelinus sp. IW2-2015
CTAACCAGATCAAGAGTGGGTCTTATTTTCTTCAGTACTTAGACACCCAGCATCTCATCCAGTCCGACCTACCTTGTGAGAGAGAACCAGTACCCCCCCTATGGATCACACACAGTGGGCGTTGATTGACTACAACAAAAAATACAGTGGGGCAAAAAGGTATTTAGTCAGCCACCAATTGTGCAAGTTCTCCCACTTAAAAAGATGAGAGAGGCCTGTAATTTCCATCATAGGTACACTTCAACTATGACAGACAAAAATGAGAAAAAATCCTGAAAATCACATTGTAGGATTTTTAATGAATTTATTTGCAAATTTGGTAGAAAATAAGTATTTGTTATTGTATATGTTATTGTCACATACGGATAGGTGCAGTGAAATGTGTTGGTTTTGCTGTGTCAGCCATAAGTAGTACGGCGCCCCTGGAGCAAATTAGGGTTAAGTGCCTTGCTCAAGGGCACATCGACAGATTTTTTCACCTTGTCAGCTCAGTCATTTGAACAAGCAACCTTTCAGTTATTTAACCGCTAGGCTACCTGTTAACCGCTAGGCTACCTGTTAACCGCTAGGCTACCTGTTAACCGCTAGGCTACCTGTTAACCGCTAGGCTACCTGCCATGACAAAATGTGTAGAATTGCAGGAAACAAGCTTCAAAACTGTAAAATGTTATCTCCACCCCATGGCAAAATGTGTAGAATTGCATTGCAAGAAACAACCTTTTAAACTTTACCATTTTATCTCCGCCCCATGGCAAAATGTGTAGAATTGCAGGAAATAAGCTTTTAAACTTTACCATTTTATCTCCGCCCCATGGCAAAATGTGTAGAATTGCAGGAAATAAGCTTTAAAACGGTAACATTTTATCTCCGCCCCATGGCAAAATGTGTAGAATTGCAGGAAATAAGCTTTAAAACTGTACCACTTTATCTCTTGCAGGAAATTAGCATTTAAACAGCAACATTTTCTCTCTGCGGCCAAGAGGAGGGTGTCTAAAATGTTTGGTCAGAGACAGCGACACCCACTATGGGCCCTGGTCAAAGTAGTGCACTATGCAGGGAATAGAGTGCCATTTGTGATGCAAACTTGGATGGGTCTGATGAGAGGGATACGCTCCGTCCACGTACTGTGAGCGTGAGTCAGCTAGCTGACCTGGAGCCCTTCACACCTATATCACTCAACAATATCCTTCTCTTTCTGTCTCTCTCATTTCATCTCTGTCTTTCTCTCTTCCTCTATCTCTCTCTCTTGCCTTCCGTTCTACCTTTTTTCTCTCTACCTCTTTCTTTTCCCTTTTAATCATTCACTATTTCTCTCCTCCCTCGTTCGACTGAACCTCCCCACTCTTTCTTTCTATCAATCACTCTCTCCTCTCCTCCTCTCCTTCTCTCCTCCTCTCCTGCTGTTCTGCACAGGTTATTGTGGAGGTGCGCAATTTTTTTTCCCCCTGTCCCCTTCCCCCCACTCTCTCTCTCCTGCCGTGCATCATTATGGCATATTGCAGTTTGCCACTGTGAGCAGCCGAGCCCAGACAGCAGCTGAATAGCCCAGCCCAGAGAGACATGGTGCCAGAGGGGTCAGAGGTTAAGAAGAGATCCGAGCAGGCTTTGTTGGTGTATCTTATCGTTGATTTGAGATGTATATATGTAACTTTGAATGTTACTGGTTATGTGATACTGTAAAGTAGCTGCCTGGTGGTATGGTGTCTCATTCCAATGGTCAATGTGCATACGTTACATTCTGTCGACTCATACACCCCACACACCACCCCACACACCACCCCACACACCACCCCCAACTCACAGGATAACGCTCCATCTTCAGATCAGAGTGGTAGTAACCATGTTTCATATGTTTAGCCTCAGCAGCACTGTAGTAATTAACCATTGTAACTGTAATGTCAGCACTTTCCATTGCAACAGGGGCCTGTATTTAAATGGGCCGGTTTCCCATCAAATGGTTCTGTACGGCTCGTTCTCTCTCTCTACTCCCCATATCTCTCCTTCTCTCCATATCTCTCCTTCTCTCTCTCTCTCTCTCTCTACTCCCCATATCTCTCCTTTCTCTCTCTCTTTCTCTCTTTCTCTCTCTCTTTCTCATTCTCTCTCTCTCTTTTCTCTCTCCATTCTCTCTCTACTCCCCCTATCTCTCCTTCTCTCTCTCTCTATCCCATCTCTCCCTCCTCTCTCTCTCTCTCTCTCTCTCTCTCTCTCTCTCTCTCTCTCTCTCTCTCTCTCTCTCTCTCTTCTCTCTCTCTCTCCCTCTTCTCATTCTCTCTCTCTTTCTCTCCCTCAATTTCTTCTCTCTCTCTCCTTCCTCGCTCCTTTTCTCTCTCAATCTCTTTCTCTCTCACCTCCCCTTCGCTCTCTCCTTCCCTCTTTCCTCTTTCTCTCGCTCTCCTTCCATCTCTTTCCTTCTCTCTCTCTCTCTCTCTTTCCTTCCCTCTCTTTCCTGCCCTCTTTCCTTCTCTCTCCGTCTCTCTCCGTCTCGCTCTGTCTCGCTCTGTATCCCCCTCTCTCTCTCTCCTACTATCTTTCTCAATCTATTACTAAAATATCTATGTATTCCCTAACTTCCTTCCCTCTGCCTTTGAATGTGTCTTGTGTGTTTTTGGGAAAGCTGAGCCTGGTCTTCCTTTGAAGATAAATCAGATGTATTACACACTGTGTTTGCGTCCCAAATGGCACCCTATTCCCTATATAGGCTAGTGCACTACTTTTGACCAGGGCCCATATGGCTCTGGTCCAAAGCAGTGCACTATATAGCGAATAGGGTGCCATATTGGACTCAATGTGTGCCTCCTGCCAGTCCTGTCCCTGTAATGTCTGATGGTGGGTGAGCTTGGCTTTGCAGAACCGAAAGCTCCGGTGAGAGAGGAGGAGGGGGAGGAGAGGAGGAGTGGGGGAAGTGTGACTGATGTGTGTGAATTGGGTGAGAAGGAGATGTTAATGGAGGGTAATGGGGTTGGAGTTTTGGGATAATGACAGCAGACAGTTCTTCCCAGTGAAGGTGTTTTGGTCTGGGAGCAGAATGGGATGATGCTAGATTTTGTTAGCATCACTAGTGCTAGCATCACATCATCGTACTGACTTGACAGGAAATGGAGTTAACATATATAATACTCCACCAATTGTGTTCTGGGACAGGTGTTAGTAATGTTCAGATAATGTTGATATCATGTGTAAATATTCTACTTGAAAAAGAAAAGCCACACACTCTAGAAGCTCAGATGTAATAATGTAATAACCGAATAACCAACGTTTCAACAGACAAGCTGTCTTCATCAGGGTATAATGACAAACACTGCGGGTCACTCGTTTATAAAGTGTCAAAGAACACACACAGGTGTCTGTAATCATAAATATTCTACTTGCACAGGTATTCCATATTTTGATATTTTAGGAAATTAAACAAATATCTTGTCTTCAAACTTACTCTTTATGAATGTTTTCTCTTTCTTCCAGGTATCCCCTCCACACCAGAGCCTTTGGCCAACCAGAATGAAGACAAGAACATAGTGAAGGACCTTCTGACATCAGACGACTCAGCTATCTCAGACCTCTCCCCAGACACAGAGTCCTGTCCCAAAACAGACCCCTCCACCAAGACAGACCCCTCCACCAAGACAGACCCCTCCACCAAGACAGACCCCTCCACCAAGACAGACCCCTCCACCAAGACAGA
>NC_036870.1:31040499-31047702 GCF_002910315.2 Salvelinus sp. IW2-2015
ACAGACCCCTCCACCAAGACAGACCCCTCCACCAAGACAGACCCCTCCACCAAGACAGACCCCTCCACCAAGACAGACCCCTCCACCAAGACAGATGCTAGACCTGGCACCCCTGGGTCTGGCACCAGCCCCCATCCCAAAAAAGGAGGTACATTATTCAACACGTGGCCTGTGCTCAGAACAGCTCTGAGACTGAGAGACACACTGTAACCAGGAAGATAAGGAAATAGCATCGGGTTAGACATCCAGTGTGAGGTGTAGAGTTTGGTAGCTGTTGAAGCTAGTTGTCATGTGAGGGGAGAACCATTCAGTGATTCATGTCTGTGGACTGGTGAAAGGTTTCTCAGACTAATCTAATGGATCTCCAGCCATTACAGACCCAATAAGACAGATGGCAGTGGGTGAACTACAAATCTTAATTTGTTAGGGGAGTGGTGGACGGTATGGAGGGGGAGGGACGAGGGTGGTGTAGTGGGGCTTTGTGTTGGGACAGGACTTCCAGGCTTAGGGAGTTTTCCTGAACCTTCCCCAGCATGTCTCTCCAAACTCCAGCCTTGTCTCTCCAAACTCCAGCCTTGTCTCTCCAGACTCCAGCCTTGTCTCTCCAGACTCCAGCCTTGTCTCTCCAGACTCCAGCCTTGTCTCTCCAGACTCCAGTCTCGTCTCTCCAGACTCCAGCCTTGTCTCTCCAGACTCCAGCCTTGTCTCTCCAGACTCCAGCCTTGTCTCTCCAGACACCAGGTTTTGTCTCTCCAGACACCAGGTTTGTCTCTCCAGACACCAGGTTTGTCTCTCCAGACACCAGGTTTGTCTCTCCAGACACCAGGTTTGTCTCTCCAGACACTTCAGACTCCAGTCCACTCTTCAGACTCCAGTCTTGGCTGTGAGACTCCAGTCCTGGCTGTGAGACTCCAGTCCTGGCTGTGAGACTCCAGTCCTGGCTGTGAGACGCCAGTCTTGGCTATGAGACGCCAGTCTTGGCTATGAGACGCCAGTCCTGGCTGTGAGACTCCAGTCCTGGCTGTGAGACTCCAGTCCTGGCTGTGAGACGCCAGTCCTGGCTGTGAGACGCCAGTCCTGGCTGTGAGACGCCAGTCCTGGCTGTGAGACTCCAGCCCTGGCTGTGAGACGCCAGTCCTGGCTGTGAGACTGCAGCCCTGGCTGTGAGACTCCAGCCCTGGCTGTGAGACTCCAGTTCTGGCTGTGAGACCCCAGTTCTGGCTGTGAGACGCCAGTACAGGAATTCACCCTTTGATTGTGGTGGTGGGAGGAAAGAGTTGTTGCTATAGTGACGGCCGGAGATCTTGCTGCAGGGCCCTCTCAGGTTGGCGGAGAAAACGCGGCATACATATGACATAGCATGGGTCTCCAAAAAAGGAGACTTTGGTTAACCCAGGGCCCCGTTTCCAATGCAGACATCTTCTAGGCCTAGGCTGAAACAGGATCCGAAATGAATATAAAAATCCTTCATCTTATGTTTGCGTTTATCAAAGAGGATCAGGGAGAACGTTGATAATTGCTGCAGACAGGAAATTCAGAAGAATACATGGGCTGCATCCCAAATGGTACCGTATTCCCTATATAGTGCACGACTTTTGGTCAACGGTAGGGCACTATATAGGGAATAGGGTGCCATTTGGTGCGCACACATGAACGAATGAGTTCCCTTCCGGTTCACACAACACTGTTCAACTATTGAGTGAATAACATTATAGCATCGCAGCAGGAGATGTAGCTTCCTGTCCTTCATCTTGAAAATACACTACCGTTCAAATGTTTGGGGTCACTTAGAAATGTCCTTGTTTTTGAAAGAAAAGCAACATTTTTATCCATTAAAATAACATCAAATTGATCAGAAATACAGTGTAGACATTGTTAATGTTGTAAATGACTATTGTAGCTGGAAACGGCTGATTTTTTTAATGGAATATCTACATAGGCGTACAGAGGCCCATTATCAGCAACCATCACTCCTGTGTTCCAATGGCACGTTGTGTTAGCTAATCCAAGTTTATCATTTTAAAAGGCTAATTGATCATTAAAAAAAACATTTTGCAATTATGTTAGCTCAGCTGAAAACTGTTGTTCTGATTAAAGAAGCAATAAAACTGGCATTCTTTAGACTAGTTGAGTATCTGGAGCATCAGCATTTGTGGGTTCGATTACAGGCTCAAAATGGCCAGAAACAAAGACATTTCTTCTGAAACTTGTCAGTCTATTCTTGTTCAGAGAAATTAAGGCTATTCTATGTGAGAAATTGCCAAGAAACTGAAGATCTCGTACAACGCTGTGTACTACTCCCTTTACAGAACAGCACAAACTGGCTCTAACCAGAATAGAAAGAGGAGTGGGAGGCCCCGGTGCACAACTGAGCAAGAGGACAAGTACATTAGTGTCTAGTTTGAGAAACAGACACCTCACAAGTCCTCAACTGGCAGCTTCATTAAGTAGTACCTGCAAAACATCAGTCTCAACGTCAACAGTGAAAACTCCGGGATGCTGGCCTTCTAGGCAGATTTCCTTTGTCCTATGTGTGTTTCTTTGCCATCTTAATCTTTAATTTTTTATTGGCCAGTCTGAGATATGGCTTTTTCTTTGCAACTCTGCCTAGAAGGCCAGCATCCTGGAGTCGCCTATTCACTGTTGAAGTTGAGACTTTTGCCGGTAGTATTTAATGAAAGGTTTTCTAATTAGCCTTTTAAAATGATAAACTTGGATTAGCTAACCATTGGTTACACAGGAGTGATGGTTGCTGATAATGGTCCTCTGTACGCCTATGTAGATATTCCATAAAAAATCTGCCATTGTCGCGACTTCTTCCGAAGTCGGTCCCTCTCCTTGTTCGGGCGGTGTTCGGCGGTCGACGTCACCGTTCTTCTAGCCATCGCCYATCCATTTTTCATGTTCCATTTGTTTTGTCTTGTTTTCACACACATCTGGTTTCAATTCCCTAATTACATGTTGTATATTTTCCCTCTGTTTCCCCCATGTCCTTGTTGGGAATTGTTTATTTTGTAAGTACTCGTGCTATGTGTTACTGGTGCGCTACGGGTTTTGTACCCATGTGTTTGTTGTTTTGTATGCCGTTAGTTTTATATATTAAACTGCTCCGGCTATTCACCAAGTTCTGCTCTCCTGCATTTGACTTCCCTGCCACCAGTTACGCACCCCTTTACAGCCGTTTCCAGCTACAATAGTCATTTACAACATTTACAAAAATGTCTACACTGTATTTCTGATCAATTTAATCTTATTTTAATGGACAAAAAAATAAGCTTTTCTTTCAAAAACAAGGACATTTCTAAGTGACCCCAAACTTTTGAACGGTAGTGTATGTATGACATCACTCTGTAGTTTAGAATTGATTCAGGAATTGTTTCACCTGCGTGACTTCTCTCATACTAGTATACTCTACATGACAGGTGTGATCAGCTGTTTGGTGCATTGATATTTTAGGTAAAAATAAATGTATATCTGATGGATATTTATTTTCTTCTCTGCCTAGATGGGTTGACGACAGCGCAACGACAGAAGCTGGCTAAGGAGCGGAGGGAGGAGAGGGCCAAATACATTGGTAAACCCTAAAGGAAAATAAGCTATAGAGAAATGTGTTTTCTGTTATCATGTGTGACATGTTGGGCTTGTCTGGTATGGAGGGCAAAAGAGACTCAGCTAGTCATGTCTAGGGAAGCATCCAAAATGGCACCCTATCCCAGGGCCCTGGTCTAAAGTAGTGCACTATGAAGGGAATAGGGTGCCATTTGGGTTCCTGACACAAGGCAGAGATATAGAAGGTATGGAATAAACCAATAGACACTGTAGCCTTCAATATGTTGTATTACACTACCCTGAACTGTCTACCCTGAACTGTCTACCCTGAACTGTCTACCCTGAACTGTCCGCCTGTCTTTAACCATTGGCCTCTCTTACATTGTATTACTCTGCCATGAGGGTTCTGCCATGAGGGTTCTGCCATGAGGGTTCTGCAATGAGGGTTCTGCCATGAGGGTTCTGCCAATTGGGGGTTCTGCCATGGGGGTTCTGTCATGGGGGTTCTGCCATGAGGGTTCTGCCATGAGGGTTTGCCATGAGGGTTCTTGCCATGAGGGTTCTGCATTGGGGGTTCTGCCATGAGGGTTCTGTCATGGGGGTTCTGTCATGGGGTTCTGTCATGGGGTTCTTGCCATGGGGTTCTGCCATGAGGGTTTCTGCCATGAGGGTTCTGCCATGAGGGTTCCTGCATGAGGTTCTGCCATTGGGGTTCTGCATGAGGGTTCTGCCATGAGGGTCTGCCATGGGGTTTCTGTCATGGGGGTTCTGCATGAGGTTCTGCCATGAGGGTTCTGTCATGGGGGGTTCTGCCATGAGGGTTCTGCCATGAGGGTTCTGCCATAGGGTTCTGCGTCATGGGGGTTCTGCCATGAGGGTTCTGCCATGAGGGTTTTTCTTTCTAATGATTGATGGATATTGAATTTGCTGTTGTCTTCTCATTTGCTGCTTCAGAAAGCAAACTCAGCTGCAAGGTAAGGCTACCTTATACGGCACTGTAAGAGCAGCGTTAATAGCATCAGTTATCAGCACACATCATGCTTTCTCCACATCTCCATCTTGTGGTTGGGATGCAATGCATTTTTATTTCTGCTTCTGAACAGTCTTTTCCTTTCTCGTCATGAATCAGTTGGTTCTTTCTGAATGTTGACCTGTTGTTGTCAACTGGGAACTTTACAACATCCTGTTTGTCTCTGAAAGAAGAATGATCCGATAGTTCAGTTGTATGAGTCCTCGTCATGTTTTTTTTTTTTCATTGTGTAGAGTTTGCCTTGCACCTTATTTCTGCCTGTTCTTCATACATGTTTGCATGAAAACTTTGGATCATTTGTGTGATCATTGTAATGTCGTTCCAGTATAGATTTGTCTTGACTTTATATGTTTTCAGGTCTATTTTTATGTCAAGGTATTACGTGATCTTATTATCAACTCAGAGACACTTAGTACACTAGAATTTCCCCACAGCCTCATTCTTCCGTAGCATTGGCTCAAGCCCCTTGTAATGTACACTAAACCCAAAGCCTGTGTAATCAATCCAATCCGAGGTATTCTGTGAGCTTGTTTTCAACTCTACATGCACTACATCCCATCCCTTAACAATGGCCCAAGCCCCCCCCCCCCCCCCCTCTCTCCCTGTACGCTGAGGCCAAAGCTTCAGCAACCAACTGACCAATCAGAGGACGTCTCCCACTGAGCCGTCCATAGTCCCCCTGGGGCGAGGCGTGAAAAATATGTAGTCATTACTGTGAACTGACCCGCCGTGCCTCTCAGCCAGATTAGATGTAATTACTCATTTCATTAGATCATTATAATCGCCATGCCAACGGAATCGTTTCAGAAGCCAACCAATGGAAGAAGCCTTTTCTGTACCTGATAATTCTCTATGGACCCTGGTCAACAGTAGTGCACTAGATAGTGAATAGGATGTCATTAGCCATAGGACTCTGGTAAAAAGTAGTGCACTAGATAGTGAAATAGGGTGCCATTTGGAACATTTCTCTGTCTATCCAGATGTAAGATATAATCTCATATGGACTACAGACTGTAAAGGATTAGATCTCACCTCATCAAGCGTTTATGGTTGGGTGTTCCACAGCGTATACTGTATGATTTATGGTTGGGTGTTCTACACCACGTATACTGTATGGTTTAATGGTTGGGTGTTCTACACCACGTATACTGTATGGTTTATGGTTGGGTGTTCTACACCACGTATATCTGTATGTTTATGGTTGGGTGTTCTACACCACGTATACTGTATGTTTATGGTTGGGTGTTCTACACCACGTATACTGTATGTTTATGGTTGGGTGTTCTACACCACGTATACTGTATGTTTTATGGTTGGCTGTTCGACAGTACGTATACTTTGTGGTTTTATGGTTGGGTGTTCTACACCACGTATACTGTGTGTTTTATGGTTGGGTGTTCTCACACCACGTAATACTGTATGTTTAATGGTTGGGTGTTCTACACCACGTATACTGTATGTTTTATGGTTGGGTGTTCTACACCACGTATTACTGTATTTTTATGGTTGGGTGTTCTCACCACCGTATACTGTGTGTTTTATGGTTGGGTGTTCTACACCACGTATACTGTATGTTTATGGTTGGGTGTTCTACACCACGTATACTGTATGTTTTGTTGGGGGTTCTACACCACGTATACTGTATGTTTTATGGTTGGCTGTTCGACTAGTTCCGTATACTGTGTGTTTATGGTTGGTGTTCTACACCACGTATACTGTATGTTTTATGGTTGGGTGTTCTACACCACGATACTGTATTTTATGTTGGTGTTCTACACCACGTATTACCTGTACGTTTTATGGTTGGGTGTTCTACACCACGTAATACTGTCGTTTTATGGTTGGGTGTTCTACAACACGTATACTGTACGTTATATGGTTGGGTGTTCTACACCACGTATACTGTACGTTTTATGGTTGGGTGTTTCTACACCACGTATACTGATGTTTTATAGTTGGGGTGTTCTACACCACGTATACGTGTGTTTTATGGTTGGTGTTCTACACCAGTATACTGTCGGTTTATGGTTGGGTGTTCTAACCCACGTAACTGTGTGTTTTATGGTGGGTGTCTACACCACGTATACTTGATGTTTTATGGTTGGGTGTTCTACACCACGTTACTGTACGTTTTATGGTTGGGTTCTACACCACGCATACTGTACTTTTATGGTTGGTGTTCTAACCACGCTATACGTTGTTTGGTTGTGTTCTCACACGATACTTACTTTTATGGTTGTGTTCTACACACGTACTGTACGTTTTATGGTTGGTTGTTCTACAGTACGTATACTGATGTTTATGTGGGTGTTCTACAGTACGTATACTGTACTGATGATGACATGCTGAGAAAAAGTTACACGTGATTATCATTCGTACTCGTCCCTTGAACCACATATGAGAGAGAACATTAAACCATGGGGATGTTATGTAAGGGCCATTGTAGATGAGCTGTAGTAATGCCATTACAATGGTAAGTGCATGCACTAAATGTATTAGATCATGTATTTCTGCAATCAGATGTCTGATACATGAATAATTGATTTATTCCATCGATGGAGAATATGGAAAGTGTAATCTTGGGATGGGGTGCAGACAGCCTAGAGTATTCTACCTCGTTAACA
>NC_036870.1:31047727-31066188 GCF_002910315.2 Salvelinus sp. IW2-2015
TGGGGGTTCTGTCATGGGGGTTTCTTGCATGAGGGTTCTGCCATGAGGGTTCTGCCATGAGGGTTCTGCCATGAGGGTTCTGCCATTGGGGGTTCTGCCATGAGGGTTTCTGTCATGGGGGTTCTGTCATGGGGGTTCTGTCATGGGGGTTCTGCCATGGGGGTTCTGCCATGAGGGTTTCTGCCATGAGGGTTCTGCCATGAGGGTTCTGCCATGAGGGTTCTGCCATTTGGGGCGTTCTGCCATGAGGGTTCTGCCATGAGGGTTCTGCCATGGGGTTTCTGTCATGGGGGTTCTGCCATGAGGGTTCTGCCATGAGGGTTCTGTCATGGGGGTTCTGCCATGAGGGTTCTGCCATGAGGGTTCTGCATAGGGGTTCTGCTCATGGGGGTTCTGCCATGAGGGTTCTGCCATGAGGGTTTTTCTTTCTAATGATTGATGGATATTGATTATTGCTGTTTTCTTCTCATTTTGCTGCTTCAGAACAGCAAACTCAGCTGCAAGGTAAGGCTACTCTATACGGCACTGTATAAGAGCAGCGTTAATAGCATCAGTTATCAGCAACAGTCATGCTTTCTCCACATCTCCATCTTGTGTGTTGGGATGCATGTTTATTATTCTGCTTCTGAACAGTCTTTTTCCCTCGTGTTGAATCAGTTTGGTTCTTTTCTGAATGTGACCTGTTGTTGTCAACTGGGAACTTTACAACATCCTGTTTGTCTCTGAGAAGAATGATCCGATAGTTCAGTTGTATGAGTCCTCGTCATGTTTTTTTTTTTTTTCATTGTGTAGAGATTTGCCTTGCACCTATTTCTGCCTGTTCTTCATACATGTTTGCATGAAAAACTTTGGATCATTTTGTGGGATCATTGTAATGTCGTTCCAGTATAGATTTGTCTTGACTTTATATGTTTTCAGGGTCTATTTTTATGTCAAGGTATTACGTGATCTTATTATCAACTCAGAGACACTTTAGTACACTAGAATTTCCCCACAGCCTCATTCTTCCGTAGCATTGGCTCAAGCCCCTTGTAATGTACACTAAACCCAAAGCCTGTGTAATCAATCCAATCCGAGGTATTCTGTGAGCTTGTTTTCAACTCTACATGCACTACATCCCATCCCTTAACAATGGCCCAAGCCCCCCCCCCCCCCCCTCTCTCCCTGTACGCTGAGGCCAAAGCTTCAGCAACCAACTGACCAATCAGAGGACGTCTCCCACTGAGCCGTCCCATAGTCCCCCTGGGGCGAGGCGTGAAAAATATGTAGTCATTACTGTGAACTGACCCGCCGTGCCTCTCAGCCAGATTAGATGTAATTACTCATTTCATTAGATTCATTATAATCGCCATGCCAACGGAATCGTTTCAGAAGCCAACCAATGGAAGAAGCCTTTTCTGTACCTGATAATTCTCTATGGACCCTGGTCAACAGTAGTGCACTAGATAGTGAATAGGATGTCATTAGCCATAGGACTCTGGTAAAAAGTAGTGCACTAGATAGTGAATAGGGTGCCATTTGGAACAATTTCTCTGTCTATCCAGATGTAAGATATGAATCTCATATGGACTACAGACTGTAAAGGATTAGATCTCACCTCATCAAGCGTTTATGGTTGGGTGTTCCACAGTACGTATTGTATGATTTATGGTTGGGTTCTACACACGTATGTATGGTTTATGGTTGGGTGTTCTACACCACGTATACTGTATGGTTTTATGGTTGTGGGTGTTCTACACCACGTATACTGTATGGTTTATGGTTGGGTGTTCTACACACGTATAACTGTATGTTTATGGTTGGGTGTTCTACACCACGTATACTGTATGTTTTATGGTTGGGTGTTTCTACACCACGTATACTGTATGTTTTGGTTGGCTGTTCGACGTAGTATACTGTGTGTTTTAGGTTGGGTGTTCTACACCACGTATACTGTGTGTTTTATGGTTGGGTGTTTCCCCACGTATACTGTATGTTTTATGGTTGGGTGTTCTACACCACGTATATGTTGTGTTTATGGTTGGGTGTTCTACACCACGTTATACTGTATGTTTTATGGTTGGGTGTTCTACACCACGTATACTGTGTGTTTTATGGTTGGGTGTTCTACACACGTTATCTGTATGTTTTATGGTTGGGTGTTCTACACCAACGTATACTGTATGTTTTTATGTGGGTGTTCTACACCACGTATACTGTATGTTTTATGGTTGGCTGTTTCGCACAGTACGTATACTGTGTGTTTTATGGTTGGGTGTTCTACACCCACGTATACTGTACGTGTTTATGGTTGGTTGTTCTACACCAGTATAGTGTGATACTGTATGTTTTATGGTTGGGTGTTCTACACCACGTATACTGTACGTTTTATGGTTGGGTGTTCTACACCACGTATACTGTACGTTTTATGGTTGGTTGTTCTACAGTACGTATACTGTATGTTTTATGGTTGGGTGTTCTACAGTACGTATACTGTACTGATGATGACATGCTGAGAAAAAAAGTTACACGTGATTATCATTCGTACTCGTCCCTTGAACCACATATGAGAGAGAACATTAAACCATGGGGATGTTATGTAAGGGCCATTGTAGATGAAGCTGTAGTAATGCCATTACAATGGTAAAGTGCATGCACTAAATGTATTTAGATCATGTATTTCTGCCAATCAGATGTACTGAACATGAATATAATATGATTTTATTCCATGATGGAGAAATGGGAAAGTGTAATCTTTGTGGATGGGGTGCAGACAGACTAGAGTATTCTACCTCTTAACATAGAGAATTGCTAGGGAAGGACTGGTGAACAGAATACAAATCAGGACCTCGTCTTCTAACATCAAACACTCGTGTATTTCTTTCAATGTTTTAATATTTCAGAATGAGGATTGCATTCTTTATTAAAGACATCTCACATTAATTTCCCCCCATTCAACACTGAGCTTCATCCAAAAAACCTCTTCCCACGTATCCAGCCCCTCACCATGCTATACTTTAACCACACATGTGTGTTGGAAGTAGGTCCACATGCAGGGGACTGCAAAACAGGAAATGCCACTCTGAGATACAGTACACATGTGGCGTGTCTACCTCAGGGGAGGCCCAATGAGCTGAGAGGACACAGCTGGTGCACAGCATGTTGGGAGTTTAAACAAAGCAGAGTGATTGCGTTTTAATTGTGGCTGTCTGAAATGAGACGCAGACTGTGGAGTGAAACTCAGTATCTGCTAGAGGGCACTAATAAAAAGCAGTGGGACACTATAACTAATAATACCACTACTGCTACTACTATTACTACTACTACTACTATTATTATTACTACTACTATTACTACTACTACTATTATTATTATTACTACTACTACTACTACTACTACTACTACCACTACTATTATTATTACTACTACTATTACTACTACTACTACTACTACTACTACTACTATTATTATTACTACTACTACTATTACTAATAATAATAATAATACCACTACTGCTACTACTACTACTACTATTATTATTACTACTACTATTACTACTACTACTACTACTACTACTACTACTATTATTACTACTATTACTACTACTAATAATAATACCACTACTGCTACTACTATTACTACTACTACTACTACTACTACTACCACTAATAATACTAATACTACTGTCTACTACTACTACTACTACTACTACTACTACTACTACTACTACTACTACTACTAATAATAATAATGTTACTACCACTACTACTACTACTAATAATGTGACTACTACTACTACTAATAATGCCGCTACCACTACTACTAATAATAATAATAATAATGCTACTACCACTACTACTAATAATAATAATGCTTCTAGTGTCTACTACTTGTACTACTACTGCTGCTACTAATACTACTACTACTAGTACTACCTCTACTTCTACTACTTGTTGACTGTTATGAGGACTAGAATAGGATTGCAATTAGGCCTATGGGAGGGTGTAAACAACTATGTCTTCTTCCCATTCTATTCTTCTTGCTTTTCCAAACTGGTTCCTAGAAGCCATGAGACTTTTAAGAGCCTTAAACAGTGAGATCACAAGGCCAGTATTCGTCTCAGTAAACAAACAACAACCTACTATGTAGTGCTCAGTCATTTCGAGTTGTTTATTATGACCAGCTAGTGCAGGGAGATATGGAGGGCAGACAAAAACAAGTAGAGGGATTGAGAGAAAGAGATTATTAGTTGCTTCAACTAACCCTGAATTGTCCATTATTCCATTCATGACTTCTACACTTTCTTGACTAGCTAACTATCACATTCATTTGTTTTGTTTTCTTGAGTTTCCTGATGTATACGCAATGCACCTTTTAGCTGCCGTGTACAGAGCATTCTGAAAGTATTCAAGACCCCTTGACTTTTTCCACATCTTGTTAAGTTACCGCCTTATTCTAAAATTCATTCGTTTTTTTCCCCCCTCCATCAATCTACACACAATACCCCATAATGACAAAGCAAAAACAGATTTTTAGAAATGTTTGCAAATAAAAATGTAAATTAATCCATTTTAGAATGAGGCTGTAACATTTAAAAAAAAATTAAAGGAAAAAGTCAAGGGGTCTGAATAATTTCAGAACATTAACATAAATAAAACTGAATCATGTGAAATAAAACGAATCTAAAAAAATGCCTCCCGTTGCCTAGCGACTAAGAAGACCCAGTGGCTGGAGAAGGAGGAGAAGGCGAGGCGTCTGAGGGAGAGTCAGCTGGAGGAACGTAGGAGGAGGCTGGAGGACCAGAGACTGAAGCTTGAGAAACGCAGAGCCCTCCTGGAAGAGAAACAGAGGCAGAAACTAGAGAAGAACAAGGTGGGGTCGGGAGGAGGGTCACCTTCAAGATCTCTCTGTTGCTCAAGTGTTGTGTTCAGTTTTGTAGGTAGTTTTGTTACAGGCTAGGGTACAACATACTGTACCTAAGCGTATATCTTTGCAAGGTAAAGCTCTGCCTTATCTCAGCTCACTGGTCACCATAACAACACCCATCCGTAGCACGCGCTCCAGCAGGTATATCTCACTGGTCATCCCCAAAGCCAACATCTCCTTTGGCCACCTTTCCTTCCAGTTCTTTGCTGCCAATGACTGGAACGAATTGCAAAAATCGCTGAAGTTGGAGACTCATATTTCCCTCACTAACTTTAAGCATCAGCTATCTGAGCAGCTTACCAATCGCTGCAGCTGTACACAGCCCATCTGTAAATAGCCCATCCAACTTCCTACCTCATCCCCATATTGTTTTTTGGTTTTTGGTCTTTTGCACACCAGTATTTCTACTTGCACATCATCATCTGCACATCTATCACTCCAGTGTTAATTTGCCAAATTGTAATTACTTCGCTACTATGGCCTATTTATTGCCTACCTCCTTACTCCATTTGCACACATTGTATATAGACTTTTCTATTGTGTTAATGACTGACTGTACTTTTGTTTATCCCACGTGTAACTCTGTGTTGTTTATTGTCGCACTGCTTTGCTTTATGTTGGCCAGGTTGCAGTTGTAAATGAGAACTTGTTCTCAACTGGCCTACCTGGTTAAATAAAGGTGAAATTAAAAAAATACATATAAGTGTTTGCTGAATACAAATATAAAAACTCAGCTTTTGCTTTGTGGGGACAAGATCACAGGGTACATACACAGAGTGGTTGGAGGTTCTAGAAACATTACACGTTGAGGTCCTCAGTAGCTGTTTGAGTGAGTCAAAGTTTGGTCTCCCTTTTATCCCACCACAGGAGCGTTATGAGGCGGCCATCAAGAAGTCAACCAAAAAGACTTGGGCTGAGATCCGTCAGCAGAGATGGTCCTGGGCTGGCGGCCTCAACCAGACCTCGCGCAGACAAAGTGAGTAGCACTGGAACCACATAGAACCTCATAGAACCACATATTACTACATAGACCTGAACCACCTAGGACCACATAATGTCTCGTACAACTGCTCACACAGTTCCCTCATTGAGCAGCATAGAACAGGACAGAGACGTTCTAGACTAACTAATGTTGATTTACAGTGTCCTACAGTTTGGGTGCCGTAGGGGTGGGAGTGTAATTTGGTTAAGGGGTGGTAAAGTTCTCATCTGAGGACTATTAGAATAGCTAGATGAGTCATTATATAATTKATGTTTACTAACAATATGTTGCCTATCACTAGGTCACTATTTCTACTTGGCTTCAGTAATCACTGAATGACCGAGTACCATCATGATAATAGACTAGATTTGTATTGATCCTTCTCATCTGAACTGTTTCTCTGACTCCAGATTCTAACTGTTCAGTAGAATCCAGATATAGGAGACAGAGGGGAATATGTGGAGGGTGTCATGTAAATGTTTCATTAGACTTTCTGTGTGAACTGCAAGGTGTTGAGTTTATCACAGAGCTGTGAGGAACGTTCTCAGCGTTCAGTGTGCCAACTGTCTCCTACAGTACACTATGCTGCTCAGTCCAACAATGACGCAAGCTTGTGAAAGGCAGGCCTTCTCTTGGATTGTGACCTTGAGGTCAAAAACCTTCTCTCCTCTCTGAAGTCTGAAATAAGAATGAGCGTGTGTGTGTTTGTGTTTGTGTGTTTGTTTGGTTTGAACTGCGAAGACAATCTACACCATTTTGTGTTCTCTAGAAAAATTTGTTTCTGGGTTTTAGACGCCATCTGTTTCTGGGGTTTAGACTCCATTTGTTTCTGGGTTTTAGACTCCATTTGTTTCTGGGGTTTAGATGCCATCTGTTTCTGGGTTTTAGACTCCATCTGTTTCTGGGGTTTAGATGCCATCTGTTTCTGGGTTTTAGACGCCATCTGTTTCTGGGTTTTAGACGCCATTTGTTTCTGGGTTTTAGACGCCATCGGTGTTTCTGGTTTTTTAGACGCCATTTGTTTCTGGGGTTTAGATGCCATTTGTTTCTGGGGTTTAGACGCCATTTGTTTCTGGGTTTTAGACGCCATTTGTTTCTGGGGTTTAGACGCCATTTGTTTCTGGGTTTTAGACGCCATTCATAAACCCAGTCACTTCAGTCATGTAACTTTCTCAGATATACCCCAAACCTTTTCGAGTGCCCTAAACTACAATGAATCAGTGAATCAATGAATGATGTGGTCCCACTCTCCTATAAGCTCTGTCAACTGCATGATCCAGACCGACAGACAGACAGTCAGTGGGCGAGCTCATCGACAGTAGGCCTACGTCTACAGTACATCCTTGGGTTCCCCACCCCGCCAGCCTTGTGAACAGTTGTTGTCTGTTGCGTTCTCTCTGGTGCAGGCAGATGTTCGGCCTCTACTGTCAACTTACCGAGACAGGTGGACCCTGTCATTAACAACAGGCTGTCCAAGTCCTCTGCCACCCTCTGGAACTCCCCCAACAGAAGTAAGGATGACCGACCCGCGTCAATGTCCACCAYGCCTTTATATCAGTCCCCCTCCTCCCCCACTCCCTTCTCCTCTCAGATCCTCCTTACTACCTGGTTTTAGTTTTTTGTTTTAACTGTGGCCTGGTGGCCTGCCTGCCTGCCTGGTGGCCTGCCTGCCTGCCTGGTGGCCTGCCTGCCTGCCTGCCTGTTGCCTGGTGACCAATCATTTCCTATCCTTACAACACTACATTACCCGTCTCACATCCCCGCTCTCGTGTGCATCATGGTTTTGTTGATTTGATGTTGTTGAATTTTTGATCAGACCAGACATCTATATTATTCCATATTTTGTGATCATTTCTTTCCTCTATTGGTGTATATAGGTTTCTGTCACTTCAGTCACGACACCCTTCTATTCCACACTCATTGGTTGTCCTCCACTCTGCTGTTGGTCATAAGCTGTGCTGGTGTGGAGGTGGTAGAGGTGGAGGTGGTGGAAGTGTGGTGGAAGTGTGGTGGAAGTGTGGTTGAGGTGTGGTGGAGGTGGTGTGGTGGAGGTGGTGTGGTGTGGTGTGGAGGTGGTGTGGTGTGGTGTGGTGGTGGTAGAAGATGTGTGGTGGTGGTAGAGGTGTGGTGGTAAGAAGGTGTGGTGGTGGTAAGAGGTGTGGTGGTGGTAGAGGTGTGGTGGTAGAGGAGGAGGAGGTGTGGTAGAGGTGTTGGTGGTGGAGGTGGTGGAGGTGGTGGGTGGTGGAGATGGTGGTTGGAGAGAGTTGTTGCGTGGTGCAGAGTGTGGTGGGGAGAGTGTGGTGGTGGTGAGAGTGTGGTTGGGAGAGTGTGGCGTGGGTGGAAGTTGTGGTGTGGTGAGGAGTGGGTGCGTGGTTGTGAGAGGTGTGCGTGGGTGACGAGGTGGTGTGTGGGTAGAGGTGTGTGTGGGTAGAGGTGTGCGTGTGTGTAGAGGTGTGGGGTGGTGGAGGGTGAGGTGGTGGAAGGTTGGTTGGTGGTTGGTTAGAGGTGGTAGAGGTGTGGTGGTGGTGGTAAGAGGTGGGTGGAGGTGTGGTGGTGGGAGGTGGTGGTGGGTGTGTGAGGAGGTGGTGGACGTGTTGGAGTAGTTGAGGTGGAGGGTGGTGGTGGGTGGTGAGGTGGTGGAGTTGGTGGATGATGGTGGAGGTGTGGAGATGAGCGAGGTGTGGTGGAGGTGGGAGATTTGGTGGTGGAGGCGGTGGTGAGGGTGGTGTAGAGGTGGTGGAGGTAGTGTGTGGTGTGTGGAGAGAGTAGTGGGGAAGTGTGGTGAGAGGTGGTGGGTGGGTGGGAGTATGGTGGTGGACGGTGGAGGTGTGGTGAGGTGAGGTGTCGAGTGGTTGGGAGGTGTGGGTGGTAGGATGAGGAGGTGGTGGAGGTTGTGTGGTAGAGATGTGTGGAGGTGTTGAGGAGTAGTAGGTGGGTGTGTAGGAGTGGTGTGTGTGGTGCAGAGTGTGGTGGTGGATGTGATGGTGAGAGGTGTGGTGGATGGAGAGGGTGTGGGGTGTGGTGAGGAAGATGTGAGGTGTCGTAGGGGGGTTGGTGGTGGTAGGTGGTGGAGGTGGTGGTGGATGGTTAGGAGTGGTGGTGGATGGTGCGTGTGAGGTAGTGTGAGAGGTGAGTTGGTGGTGAGAGGTAGGTGGAGGTGGTGGGCTGGTGTAGAGGTGTGGGTTGAGTAGAGGTAGTGGTGGAGGAGTGGTGAGGAGTGGTGTGGTAGGAGGTAGGTGGGGTGTGTGAGGAGGAGGTGGTGGTGTGTGGGTAGAAGGATGGTGGAAGGTGGATGGTGGTAGGAGAGGTGGTGGTGGTGGGAGGAGGTAGTGGTAGAGTGGTGTAGGATGTGGTGTGTGGGATGGTTGTGGAGGGGTAGGTGGATGGTGGTGAGAGTAGTGGTGGAGGTGGAGGAGGTGTGGTGGAGGTGGTGGTGGTGGTAGAGGTGGGTGGGGAGGTTGTGGGTGTGGTGGCAGTGTTCAATGATGGTGGGTGGTTCGGTGGTGGATGGGTCTTGAATTGATGTGGTAATGTTCATCTAATTGCTAGAAGGGGGATATCTCCATTTTGGCTTGGAAGAAGACTAGTGTAATGGTAAATGGTCAGAATAATGTGGGAATGTAAATGTCAGAATAGAGTCATGTAGATAGATAGTGAATGTAGATAGAGTAGTGTAATGTAGATTAGATTAGGTGTCATGTCAGATGCAGATAGTGTACATGTAGATAGATAGTGTCATGTACGATTAGATAGTGTTAATGTAGAATGTCAGATAGTGTCATGTAAATGGTGTGGTGGTTCATTTCATTCTACTAATAAAATGAGGAGAAGGACAAAACTTATCACACAAGTCAGAGTGTCATACTTAAACCCTAAACTTTATTAGTGAGAGTTTTGCAATAGCGATGGGCTGGTCGAGATCACCCTCAGAATGACCTTCGTTGAGACAGAAGTACAAAGGTATTTTATAGCCAAGATACACACCTTTCAACCTACATGACGAGGGACAACGCCGATATATAGAATTAAGGTCACAAGGTTAAGATCTGTATGAAAGATGCTATAATTCACAGCAGAGGAGGTATCGTGCTGGTAGGAAAACAGTCATTTTTGTCTACAGCCCAGGGTCGGCCCTGGGGTCATTCTCCCCTGGTACCCATATAGAACAGAAAGCCTTAACTCCATGCTTTGGAATGCTCTTTTAGGTTTTATCAGCCCCACAGGAGACCTTGTCAAATCTCCTGTCAGCTGTTATCTGCCCAGAGGCCCATCCTCAGGAGAACACACACTACAATAGTTATACGATACTATATTCCTGTTACCTAAAACAACAATTTGATGCAATAGAGGAGTTCTTATACGGAAATAATCTGGGCATTTCCACCATAACGTGTAAAGATAGTGTATATGTAAAAGTCAGATAGTGGTAATGTAAATGGTCAGGATAGTCGTCTGATGAACTCCTATCTAACTTATCACATGTACAGTAATACACATGTAGAGGAGCTCTGGAGGTAGGTAGAGGAGATCTAGGTTCAGGTTAGAGGAGATCTAGTAGGTAGAGGAGATGCTAGGTAGGAGGAGATCTAGGTAAGAGGAGATTAGGTAGAGGAGATGCTAGGTAAGAGGAAGATCTTAGGTAGGGAGGAGAATCTTCGATGGGGAGATCTTAGATGGCCGGAGATCTTAGATGGGAGGCGATCTTAGATGGGAAGGAGATCTTAGATTGGAGGAGATCTTGAGGATGGAGGAGATCTTAGATGCAGGAGATCTTAATGGAGGAAATCTGGGAGATAGGGGGGATATCTTAGGGAAAGGAGATCTTAGGAATTAAGAGAGGGTCATGCAGGTTGCTATATCATATTCCATTAGCTCCGTTCATCCGATTGGTTTTAGATGGCTTCCAAAGTCCTCTTCCCCCTCTGGAAACTGTCGCCATCAGAAGTTGTCACTGTCCACTCATAACTGACTACATGCAGTCAGCTTTTATTGATCCTTCCGACAAATTCATACTATCAGTCAGTCCAATCTAAAATATTTACACAGGAAGTGTCCTCTCTCAGCAGACCGATAATATTCCAGGATCTGCCATATGAAATCAGTCGACTTAGCACAGTTAGAATGTTCTGGCTGTGGGGATATACGTATGCCTTAAAATAGCCTGATGTTTTTTAGAGACGCGGGCAGGACTTATTTCCCAGGTGTGGTCACTCTATCCAGGCAGCAGCAGTAAATGTCTTGCCGCATTGAAGGGGGAAAAATAAGCGGTCTCACTGTTGCTTAGCAACAGGCCCCGGGCCTAGTGGGGTTTAATTAACCATAAAAACCTTGTGTTGAAAATTAATCTATCCAAAATACAGCCAGAGGGTGACCCCCTGGTCATTAAATCAATATGAACCAGCTCAGTTTTTATGAGATAGTCAAAAAGCTTTTCAGTGGTTTTCCATTTTCCCTGATCGGTGCCATCCTAAATGTGTTTTACATGCCATCGGCAGAAGAAGGTGTACGACTCAACGCTGTATCATCAGCTTCACTTGGTGTTGCTGTTGTGATTGTGAAACTTTCTGTGCTTGGGTGAACTGTGTGCGTGACTGTGTGTTGCGTAACGGTTGACTGTTGTGTGTGGTGTGTGACTGTTTGTGGTGGTGTGGTGACTGCGTGTGTGCCGTGTGCGTGTACCGCATTCAATGTTTGGTTATTAGCAGGATAATGCCTTAAGAGGACATGTTGAGATGTTCCTCTATAAAACAGCATTTTTTCTGATTCCATTTTCTGGATTCGCAGTCTGACTTCATTGCTGAGCAAAGAGTCCCAGCGGGGCAACATTCTGTGGTGGCCATGCATCAGTCCTTAAAGAGTCAACGGGGGCACCATTTCTGTGTGGCAAATGCCATCAGTTAAAGAGTCGGGGAGGAGCGGGGGCAACATTCTGTGTGGCATGCCGTGGGCCGTTAAAGAGTCAATGGGGCAAGACATTCTGTGTGGGCCAAGTCCATCAAGTTAAAGACGGGCCAATTGGGGGTGCCACATTCGTGTTGGCATGGCCATGCAGTTAAAGAGTCAATGGGGCAACATTCTGGCTCGGTGGCCTGCCGGTCCGTTAAAGAGGGGTCCAATTGGGGCAGAGGGCATTCTGTGTGGCATGCCCGTCCGTGTAAGAGAGTCAATGGGCACAATTCTGTGTGGCAATGCCATCAGTTTAGGGAAGAGTCAATCGGGGCAACATTCTGTGGTGCATGTCGTAGTTAAGAAAGAGTCAACGGGGCACCCTTCTGTGTGGCATGGACCGTCAGGTTAAAGAGTCCAAATGGGGCCCAACATCTCTGTGTGGGCATTGCCCATCAGCTTAAAGAGGTCAATGGGCGCATACATTTCTGTGTGGCAAATGCCGTTGGTTAAAGAGTCAATGGGCAACTATTCTGTGTGGCATGCCATCAGGTTTCGAACGAGTCAATGGGGGCAATATTCTGTGTGGATGCGATCAGTTAAAGAGTCAAACTGGGGCAACATGTCTGTGTGGCATGGGCCGTCAGTTAAAGAGTCAAATGGGGAAACATTCTGTGTGGCATGCCATCAGTTAAGGCATACTAGAGAGAAGCTGAGTGATCCACAACGAGTTTGTGTCCAAACTGCACCGCATGGGATACCATGAAGTATACAGTAGTGTGCACTTTTTATTTTAAACCACGAGCCGCTTGGGGGCTGGGTAAAAAAAGAAGGGCACTAAATAAAGGGTTTATGGTAACCGTTTGGGAAACGCTCCTTAGCTCGCGAACCTTGATCTAACAATTAGGGCCCACAGCCATAAATCGAAGGTTATATAGGCAGTGGAGTCTCTATAGAATGCTGTTTACTTGTGAATGCCCTATGTTAGACATTAATTTGATACGATATATCATGGCCCATTGAAGATGCTGAAGATGCAGTTACACTAGAATAAGTTTTATGAAGAGCACTCAGGTCATACTCTTTAGCCTACTGGAGGTACTAGTAAATACGGAACGTGTCCGCCTATTCTCATCTCAAATCTTCAAAGGTTGGGTCATTTCTCACGGCTAAATCTCCTCCCACACAAAAATCTCCACAGAGGGCTCTCACACAGAGGGCTCTCACACAGAGGGGCTCTCACACAGAGGCTCTCACCACAGAGGGCTCTCACACCAGAGGCTCTTCACACCAGGAGAATCTCACAAGAGGCTCTGACAAAATTCCCCAGTCTGGTTCCATCATACAACGTAACACCTTTCACCCACACACTGTTTTGGTAACTTCGAAATTTAGCGTTCGTTTTTAGGGAACAAATGATTTCAGGGGGACTCCCGACGTTTCAAAAGCCATTTGCTCCCATGACATTCGGCACATTTGTTGCAGTTATGAGTTGTTCTTGAGTGGTTTGTCAGTGATGACCGGGTGTCCCAAGGATGGCACCTATTCCCACATCAGTTGCACTTACCTTCTAAACAGACGCCCTGTGGACCCTGGTTCAAAAGTAAGTCACTATGTTGGGAAAGGGTGCCATTTGGGACAATCCCGCCTAACATATAATATGAAGAACAAACATATGAATTCTGAACAATGGCATAAGAGTGAGTCCTTACTCCAGCATCCCAGGAGTAACGTAGGCTCTAATGCCTGAGGATGCTGAGTGTAGCATGCCTCTGTCCAAGCCCTGGCTAGGTCTGGCCTGGAGCGTAGGCCTGCTAGACAGTCCATGGCTTTATGGGTGGTGTTGTTTTTTGAATGAACAAGTCATTTGGGAAGAGAACTACATGATTTCTAACATTTTCAATGTATGTTTGTACGGGATAACACTGGTCCAGGACCCCGTCCAAACCACATGCTTACGCACAGGTTCTTCTCGACAAAGGCAACACATAAGCCAGGGAATAATAAAAATATAGTTAGGACGAACATAAAGTAAATGTCTCAGTAGACTACGAAATAAACATTTTAGCATACGTGATTATATACAGGAAAGCACAATTTATAGTCCCAAATTTTACACCATGTATGTGGAAAGGCAAGTAAGTTTGTTATTTCTTTTTGTATGGCGGGAAATGTAGCAGTTGAGCAGTTATAGTGTTATGTGTGTGTATTCTGTGACGTTAATGAAGGTATGGTGACATTAAACACGTACACTGAAAAGTTTTGGATGGACCTACTTATATTCACGGGTTTTTTCTTTGATTTTTACTATTTTCTACATTGTAGAATAACAGTGAAGACATCAAAAACTATTAAATAACACAGTATGGAATCATGTAGTAGAAAAAAAAATGTTACCCAATCAAATTTTACATTTGAGATTCTCAAAAGTAGCCACCCTATGCCTTGAATGACTGCCACACTCTTGGCAATTCTCTCAACCAGCCTTCAACCTGGACCTGCTTTTAACAGTCTTGAAGGGGAGAGTTCCAGCATTGTTGGCTGTTTTTTTGCCCTTCACTCTGCGGTCCGCGGAACTCACCCCAAACATCCTGAGATTGGAGTTCAGGTCAAGGTGATTGTGGAGGACGGTCATCATGATGCCGCACTCCATCACCCTTCCTTCTTGGTCAAATAGCCCTTACACAGCCCTGGAGGTGTGTTTGGGTCGTTGTCCTGTTACAAAACAAATGATAGTCCCCTAAGCGCAAACCAAGATGGGATGGTGGTATCGCTGCAGAATGCTGTGGTAGCCATGCTGGTTAAAGTGTGCCTTGAATTCTAAATAAATCACAGACGTGGTACACTAGCAAAAGCATCTCCAACACCATCAACACCTCCTCCTCCATGCTTCACGGTGGGAACCACTCATGGCGGAGATCACCGTTCACCTACTCCTGCGTCTCGAGACAGACACAGTGGTTTGGAAACCAAAAAATCTCAAATTTGGACTCAGATTTCCACAGTCCTAATCGTCATTGCTCTTGTTTCTTGGCCCAAAGCATGTCTTCTTCTATTATTTGTTTCCTTTAGTAGTGGGTTCTTTGCAGCAATTCGAGGCCATGAAGGCTGAATTCACGCAGCCTCCTCTGAACAGTTTGATGTGAGATGTGTCTGTTACTTGAAACTCTGTGAGACATTTATTTGGGCTGCAATTTCTGAGGCTGGTAACATTTATCCTCTGCAGCAGAAGGTAACTCTGGGTTTTCCTTTCCCTGTGGCGGTCCTCATTGAGAGACAGTTTCATCATAAGCGCTTGAATGGTAATTTGCGACTTCGGCACTTGACAAACTTCAACGGTTCTTGACAATTTTTCGGTATTGATGACCTTCATGTCAGTTGATGGTTGTCGTTTCTCTTGCTTATTTGAGCTGTTTCTTGCTTATAGGGATTCTGGCTTGGTCTTTTAACTAAATAGGGCTAGTCGTTCTGTATAGACACACCCTAACCTACCTTGTCACAGTGGACGCAACTGATTGGCTCAAAACGCATTAAGAAGGAAAGAGAATTCCGACAAATTAACTTTTTAAACAAGGCACACCTGTTTCATTGAAATGCCAATTCCAGGTGACTACCCTCCTGGAATGGTTTGAAGAATGGTTTGAGAGAATGCCCAAGAGTGTAACAAAGTTGTCATCAAAGGCAAAGTGTGGGCGTACTTTGAAGAATCTCAAATATAAGGAGTATATTTTGATTTGATTTAAGCACTTTTTTGGTTACTACATGATGTCTATACGGTGTGTTATTTCATAGTTTTTGGATGTCTTCATATTATGTCTACAATGTAAATTTTTTTTTTTTTTTTAAAACGTTTAAAAAAAATGGCTATGAGTAGGTGTGTCCAAACTTTTGACTGGTAGTGTTAGCATGGTGGTGAAACTCTCCCAGATTTCGTCCCACCTGTCCATTCATGTTTAACGGAGTGAAGTCCTGGTCTCTACAGTATGTCAGTAACAGTGGTCAGGGGTGAAATAGCTTAACAAGTTTATTAAAAGTGTGATCAGAACAGTGATCAGGGGTTTGTGTTGTGGGGATGAAATGCTTGTGCCTGCAGTGTTGTCAGTGAGCGACCTGGGGAAGCGGTGGGGGTAACGCTGGGTGGTGCCACTACTGGGGGGTCTGATTCTGCGGGACTCTGAAGGGTGTGGTTGTGTGGTGTGTAAGAGCCCCAGGACTGACAGCGCGCCCTCGGGTTGTGCTCTGCCAGCCCCGCAAGATTCTGCGTCTTAAGTCCGTCGGGGAGAGCCGCATCGTGGCGAGGCTCATGACTCCTCACCCTGTCCCCTTCCTGGCGCCGTAGCCGCAGCGCCGTGAACCCTGATCACAGTCAGCGACTCCCGGACCCCTGGTGAGTGGCCTCTGACCCCTTACAGGAACCTTTATCCTTTCCTCTTCACCTTATATTTTCAAGGGAAGGGGAATTAACGGAGCATCCGCCAGACTAAACCACTAGTTACAGTACAGTAATACCGCCGACTACCACTACCGTTCAGTATACACCAGACTACACTAGTTACAGTACAGTATAGCCCCAGACTAGCCACTAGTTTTACAGTATACACCAACTACCACTAGTTACAGTAACAGTACTACACCAGACTACGGTACCACTAGTTACAGTACAGTATACACAGACCTACTTACTAGTTTACAGTATACACCAGACTACGCACTATTTACAGTTAGCAGTATACACGCAGACTACCAACTAGTTCACAGTACAGTATACAGCAAGACTACACTAGTTACAGTATACACCAGGCTACCCACTAGTTACAGGTATACACAAGACGACCACCTAGTTACAGTATCATACCAGACTACACTCAGTTGTACAGTACAGTATAATACCAGACTACCGGACTAGTTTTACAATATCCACCAGACTACACTAGTTACAGTAATATACCAGACTACCACTAGTTACAGTATAGCACCAGACTACCACTAGTTTACAGTATACACCAGACTACTACTTAGGTTACCATGTACAGTATACACCGAGAACTACCACTTAGGTTACTTTATGGTAATATCTATTCAGACTCTACTAGTTTACGTAAGTATCAAACCAGACCTACCACTAGTGGGTACAGTACAGTATACACCAAGACTACCACTAAAGTTACAGTATCACACAGAACTACCACTAGTTACAGATACACAGAACACCACTAGTTTACAGTATACTCACCAGACCCTACATCTAAGGTACGTATACACCAGACTCCACTAGGTAAATATACACCAGACTACCACTAGGTACAGTAATACACCAGACTACCACTAGTTACAGTAATAACCAGCCAAGAACTACCACTAGGTAAGTTACACCAGAACTACCAACTAGGTTACAGTAATATACCAGACTACCCCACTAGTTTACGTAACCGTTATACCAGGCCAGACCTACCACTAATTTAACAGTACAAGTATACACCCAGAACTAACCAACCTTAGTTACCCGTACAGTCATACCACACCCGAGAGCTATTAACACTAGGTACAGGTCATACACCAGACTACCAACTAGTTAACAATATACACACCGAGACTACCACTTAGTTACAGTATACACAACCAGACTACCATTAGTTCAGTATACAACCAAGACTACCACTAGTTACAGTATACGACACCAGACTACCACTAGGTACAGTAATACACCAGACACCACTAGGTACAGTTACAGTATACACCAGAGCTACCCACAGGTACAGTACCGTATACACCAAAGACTACCACTAGTTACAGTACAAGTATACACCAGACTAACCACTAAGTTACAATTAGTATGGAGGCACCAGACTACCACTAGTTTAGCAGTATACACCAGGATCTACACTAGGTAACAGTAGACACCAGACTACCCACTAGGTAAGTACAAGTCAATACACCAGAACTGACCAACTAGTTACAGTAAAGCAGTATACACCAGACTACTACTAGTTCCACACGTAATAGCACCCAGCCTACCACTAGTTACAGTATACAACCAGACTACCACTAAGTTACAGTACAGTATACCATCCAGACTACCACTAGTTACAGTATACACAGACTACCACTAAGTTACAGTATAATAACACCAGACTCCACTCGTTACAGTACAGGTATACAACCAGACTACTACTAGTTAGCAATAATAGACACCAGACTACCACTAGGTTCCAGTATAGGCACCAACTACCCCTAGTTTACAGTAATAATACCAGACTACCACGAGTTAAGTATACACCAGACGTACACTAGTTACGAGTATAAATACGAGACTACCACTAGTACAGTATACACCAGACTACCACTAGTTTACAGTCATATAGCAGACTACCACTAGTTTTACAGTATATACACCCAGAACTACGGTAACCACTAGTTAACAGTACAGTATACACCCAGACACCACTAGGGTAGCAGTAACAGTAATACACCGGCAGACTACCGTATACAACGAAGACTATACCCACTAAGTTAACAGTATAACAAACTCAGAACTAAGTTAGGTTATACCCGACTGATTTTCGCAGGTGATATACGGAAACCAGACACCGGCGAGACCTGAATAATAATATAGATAGCCACGTACGGCACTTAGTTTGTTACCAGTATAGATGGAAGGGTATAGGAACGGTAGAGACCGCACGACCCG
>NC_036870.1:31066213-31092116 GCF_002910315.2 Salvelinus sp. IW2-2015
GGTGGTGGAGGTGTGGTGGTGGTAGAGGTGGTGGAGGTGTGGTGTGGTGCAGTGTTCATGATGGTGTGGTTCGGTGGTGATGGGTATTGTAATGTGACTGTGGCTAATGTTTCATCTAATGCTAAGGATTCTCCATTTTGGCTTGGAAGAAGACTAGTGTAATGTAAATGGTCAGATAATGTAATGTAAATGTCAGATAGAGTCATGTAGATAGATAGTGTAATGTAGATAGATAGTGTAATGTAGATAGATAGTGTKATGTAGATGTCAGATAGTGTCATGTAGATAGATAGTGTCATGTAGATAGATAGTGTAATGTAGATGTCAGATAGTGTCATGTAAATGGTGTGGTGGTTCATTTCTTTACTATAAAATGAGGAGAGACAAACTTATCACACAAGTCAGAGTTATACTTAAACTAAAACTTTATTAGTGAGAGTTTTGCAATAGCGATGGCTGGTCGACGAATCACCCTCAGATGATTCGTTGAGACAAAAGTACAAAGGTATTTTATAGCCAAGATACACACCTTTCAACCTACATGACGAACAACAGATATATAGAATAGGTCACAAGGTTAAGATCTGTATGAAAGATGCCTATAATTCACAGCAGACAGTATCTGCTGTAAAAACAGTCATTTTTGTCTACAGACCAGGGTCTGGCCCTGGGGTCATCTCTCCCTGGTACCATATAGAACAGAAACATTAACTCATGCTTTGGAATGCTCTTTAGGTTTTATCACCCAAAAGACATTGTAAATCTCCTGTCAGTGTTATCTCCCAGAGGCCCATCCTCAGGAGAACACACACACAATAGTTATACGAATACTATATTCTGTTACATAAAACAACAATTTGATGCAATAAAAGTATTATAAAATAATCTTGCAATTTTCCACCATAACGTAAAGATAGTGTAATGTAAATAGTCAGATAGTGTAATGTAAATGGTCAGATAGTCGTTGATGAACTCTATCTAATTATCACATGTACAGTAATAACATGTAGAGGAGATCTAGTAGGTAGAGGAGATCTAGTAGGTAGAGGAGATCTAGTAGGTAGAGGAGATCTAGGTAGAGGAGATCTAGGTAGAGGAGATCTAGGTAGAGGAGATCTAGGTAGAGGAGATCTAGGTAGAGGAGATCTAGGTAGAGGAGATCTTAGATGGAGGAGAATCTTCGATGGGGAGATCTTAGATGGAGGAGATCTTAGATGGAGGAGATCTTAGATGGAGGAGATCTTAGATGGAGGAGATCTTAGATGGAGGAGATCTTAAATGGAGGAGATCTTAGATAGGGGATATCTTAGGGAAAGGAGATCTTAGATAGAGAGGTCATCAGGTTGCTATAATATATTCCATTAGCTCGTCATCCATTGTTTTAGATGGCTGTCCAAGTCCTCTTCCACCCTCTGGAACTTCGCCATCAGAAGTTGTCATGTCACTCATAACTGACTACATGCAGTCAGCTTTTATTGATCTTCCCGACAAATTCAATACTCAGTCAAGTCAATACTAAATACTTTACACAGAATGTCCTCTCTCAGCAGACCGATATTTTCCAGGATCTGCCATATGAAATCCAGTCGACTTAGCAGTTAGAATGTTCTGGCTGTGGGATATACGTATGCCTAAAATAGCCTGATGTTTTTTAGAGACCCAGGACTTATTTACCAGGTGTTCACTATATCAGGCAGCAGCAGTAAATGTCTTGCCGCATTGAAGGAGAAAATAAGCCGTCTCACTGTTGCTTAGCAACAGGCCCGGGCCTAGTTGGGTTATTAACCATAAAACACTTTGTGAAAATTATCTATCCAAAATACAGCAAAGGTGACCCCTGGTCCATTAAATAATATGAACCAGTCAGTTTTATGAGATAGTCAAAGCTTTTCAGTGTTTTCCATTCCCTGATCGGTGCCATCCTAAATGTGTTTTACATGCATCGGCAGAAAGGAAGTGTCACGACTCACGCTTATCATCAGCTTCTTGGTGTTGCTGTTGTGATTGTGAACTTTCTGTGCTTGGGTGACTGTGTGCGTGACTGTGTGTGCGTACTTGACTGTGTGTGTGTGTGTGTGACTGTGTGTGTGTGTGTGACTGCGTGTGTGCGTGTGCGTGTACGCATTCAATGTTGTTATTACAGGATAATGCTTAAGAGGACATGTTGAGATGTTCCTCTATAAACAGCATTTTTTCTGATTCCAGTTTCTGATTCCAGTCTGACTTCATTGCTGAGCAAAGAGTCAGCGGGGCAACATTCTGTGTGGCATGCCATCAGTTAAAGAGTCAACGGGGCAACATTCTGTGTGGCATGCCATCAGTTAAAGAGTCAACGGGGCAACATTCTGTGTGGCATGCCGTCCGTTAAAGAGTCAATGGGGCAACATTCTGTGTGGTGCCGATCCGTAAAGAGTCAATGGGGCAACATCTGTGTGGCATGCCATCAGTTAAAGAGTCAACGGGGCAACATTCTGTGTGGCATGCCGTCAGTTAAAGAGTCAACGGGGCAACTTCTGGTGGCAGTGCCGTCAGTTAAAGAGTCAATGGGGCAACATTCTGTGTGGCATGCCATCAGTTAAAGAGTCAATGGGGCAACATTCTGTGTGGCATGCCGTTGGTTAAAGAGTCAATGGGGCAATATTCTGTGTGGCATGCCATCAGTTAAAGAGTCAATGGGGCAATATTCTGTGTGGCATGCCATCAGTTAAAGAGTCAATGGGGCAACATTCTGTGTGGCATGCCGTCAGTTAAAGAGTCAATGGGGAAACATTCTGTGTGGCATGCCATCAGTTAAAGCATACAGAGAGAGCTGAGTGATCCACACGAGTTGTGTCCCAAACTGCACCCTATACAGTATACAGTATAGTGCACTACTTTTAACCAGAGCCCTATGGGGGCTGGTAAAAAAGAAGGGCACTAAATAAGGGTTATGGTACCGTTTGGGACGCTCCTTAGCATAGCTGACTTGATCTAACAATTAGGGCCCACACCATAAATCAGTTATATAGCAGTGGAGTCTCTATAGAATGCTGTTACTTGTGATGCCTATGTTAACATTCAATTGTACGATACTATCAATGGCCCATTGAAGATGCTGAAGATGCCAGTTACTTAGAATTAAGTTTATGAGAGACTCAGGTCATACTCTTTAGCCTACTGGAGGTACTGTAATACGGAACGTGTCCCTATTCTCATCTCATCTTCAAAAGGTTTGGGTCATTTCTCCACCTAAATCTCCTCCACACAGAAAATCTCACACAGAGGGCTCTCACACAGAGGGCTCTCACACAGAGGGCTCTCACACAGAGGGCTCTCACACAGAGGGCTCTCACACAGAGGGCTCTCACACAGAGAATCTCACACAGAGGGCTCTCACAAATTCCCCAGTCTGGTTCCATCACTACAACGTAACACCCTTTCACCCACACACTGTTTTGTAACTTTCTGAAATTTACGTCGTTTTAGGGACAAATGATTTCAGGGACTCCCGACGTTCAAAAGCCATTTGCTCTGACATTACATTTGTTGCAGTTATGATTGTTCTTGAGTGTTTGTCATGATGACCGTGTCCCAAATGGCACCCTATTCCCACATAGTGCACTACCTTTAAACAGAGCCCTGTGGACCCTGGTCAAAAAGTAGTGCACTATGTGGGAATAGGGTGCCATTTGGGACACAGCCTAAAATATAATATGACAAACAAACATATGATTCTGAACTAATGGCATAAGAGTGAGTCTTACTCACAGCATCCCAGGAGTAACGTAGGCTCTAATGCTGAGGATCTGATGTAGCATGCCTCTGTCAGCATGGCTAGGTCTGGCTGGAGCGTAGGCCTGCTAGACAGTCATGGCTTTATGGGTGGTGTGTTTTTGAATGACAAGTCATTTGGGAAGAAGAACTACATGATTTCAACATTTTCAATGTATGTTTGTACGGGATACACATGGTCATACACCGTCCAACCAAATGCTTACGCACAGGTTTCTTCTCGACAATGCAACAACAATAAGAAATAATAAAATATAAGTATACGAACATAAAGTAAATGTCTCAGTAGACTAGAATAAACATTTTAGCATACGTATTATACAGGAAAGCACAATTTATAGTCCAATATTTACACATGTATTGTGGAAGGCAAGTAAGTTGTTATTCTTTTTGTATGGAGGAAATGTAGCAGTTGAGCAGTTATATTGTTATGTGTGTGATCTGTGACGTTATGAGGTATGTGACATGTACAGTACCACTGAAAAGTTTGGATGCACCTACTTATTCAAGGGTTTTTCTTTATTTTTACTATTTTCTACATTGTAGAATAACAGTGAAGACATCAAAACTATGAAATAACACATATGGAATCATGTAGTAACCAAAAAAGTGTTAAACAAATCAAAATTTACATTTGAGATTCTTCAAAGTAGCCACCCTATGCCTTGATGACTGCACACTCTTGGCATTCTCTCAACCAGCTTCACCTGGAATGCTTTTCCAACAGTCTTGAAGGAGTTCCAAGCACTTGTTGGCTGTTTTTCCTTCACTCTGCGGTCCAACTCACCCCAAACCATCTGAATTGGGTTCAGGTCAGGTGATTGTGGAGGACAGGTCATCTGATGCAGCACTCCATCACTCTCCTTCTTGGTCAAATAGCCCTTACACAGCCTGGAGGTGTGTTGGGTCGTTGTCCTGTTACAAAACAAATGATAGTCCCACTAAGCGCAAACCAGATGGGATGGTGTATCGCTGCAGAATGCTGTGGTAGCCATGCTGGTTAAGTGTGCCTTGAATTCTAAATAAATCACAGACAGTGTAACTAGCAAAGCATCTCCACACCATCACACCTCCTCCTCCATGCTTCACGGTGGGAACCACTCATGCGGAGATCATCCGTTCACCTACTCTGCGTCTCGAGAAGACACAGTGGTTGGAACCAAAAATCTCAAATTTGGACTCAGATTTCCACCAGTCTAATGTCCATTGCTCTTGTTTCTTGGCCCAAGCATGTCTCTTCTTATTATTTGTTTCCTTTAGTAGTGGTTTCTTTGCAGCAATTCGACCATGAAGGCCTGATTCACGCAGTCTCCTCTGAACAGTTGATGTTGAGATGTGTCTGTTACTTGAACTCTGTGAGACATTTATTTGGGCTGCAATTTCTGAGGCTGGTAACTTATCCTCTGCAGCAGAGGTAACTCTGGGTTTTCCTTTCCTGTGGCGGTCATCATGAGAGACAGTTTCATCATAGCGCTTGATGGTATTTGCGACTGCACTTGAAGAAACTTTCAAGGTTCTTGACATTTTTCGTATTGACTGACCTTCATGTCAGTTGATGGGTTGTCGTTTCTCTTTGCTTATTTGAGCTGTTCTTGCTATATTATGGACTTGGTCTTTTACCAAATAGGGCTATCGTCTGTATAACACCCCTACCTACCTTGTCACAACGCAACTGATTGGCTCAAACGCATTAAGAAGGAAAGAAATTCCACAAATTAACTTTTAACAAGGCACACCTGTTCATTGAAATGCATTCCAGGTGACTACCTCTCCTGGAATGGTTGAGAGAATGGTTGAGAGAATGCCAAGAGTGTACAAAGTTGTCATCAAGGCAAAGTGTGGCTACTTTGAAGAATCTCAAATATAAAATATATTTTGATTTGTTTAACACTTTTTTGGTTACTACATGATTCTATATGTGTTATTTCATAGTTTTGATGTCTTCACWATTATTCTACAATGTAGATTTTTTTTTTTTTTTTAACGTTTAAAAAAAAATGCTATGAGTAGGTGTGTCCAAACTTTTGACTGGTAGTGTACATGTAGGTGAAACATCTCCAGATTTCTCCACCTGTCCATCATGTTTAACTGGAGTGAAGTCTGTCTCTACAGTATGTAGTAACAGTGGTCAGGGTGAAATAGCTACAGTTATTAAGTGTGATCAGACAGTGATCAGTTTGTGTTGTGGGATGAAATGCTGTGCTGCAGTGTTGTCAGTGAGCGACTGGGGAACGGTGGGTAACCTGGTGGTGCACTACTGGGGGGTCTGATTCTGGGGACTCTGAAGGGTGTGTGTGTGTGTGTAAGAGCACCCAGGTACTGACAGCGCCCTCTTGTGTCTGCCAGCCCGCAGTCTGCGTCTTAGTCCGTGGGAGAGCCGCATCGTGGAGAGGCTCATGACTCCCACCCTGTCCTTCCTGGCCCGTAGCCGCAGCGCCGTGACCCTGATCAACACTAGCGACTCCCGGGACCCCTGTGAGTGACCTCTGACCCCTACAGGAACCTTTATCCTTTCTCTCCCTTATTTTCCAGGGAAGGGGAATTTACAGCATACCCCAGACTACCACTAGTTACAGTACAGTATACCCCAGACTACCACTAGTTACAGTATACACCAGACTACCACTAGTTACAGTACAGTATACCCCAGACTACCACTAGTTACAGTATACACCAGACTACCACTAGTTACAGTACAGTATACACCAGACTACCACTAGTTACAGTACAGTATACACCAGACTACTACTAGTTACAGTATACACCAGACTACCACTATTTACAGTACAGTATACACCAGACTACCACTAGTTACAGTACAGTATACAGCAGACTACCACTAGTTACAGTATACACCAGGCTACCACTAGTTACTCACACACAAGTAAGTATACACCAGACTACCACTAGTTACAGTATACACCAGACTACCACTAGTACAGTATACACCAGACTACCACTAGTACAGTATACACCAGACTACCACTAGTTACAGTATACACCAGACTACCACTAGTTACAGTATACACCAGACTACCACTAGTTACAGTATACACCAGACTACCACTAGGTACACAGTATACACCAGACTACCACTAGTTACAGTACAGTACACACCAGCTACCACTAGTTACAGTATACACCAGACTACCACTAGTTACAGTATACACCAGACCTACCACTAGGTACAGTATACACCAGACTACCACTAGTACAGTACACACCAGACTCCACTAGTTACAGTATACACCAGACTACCACTAGTTACAGTACAGTATACACCAGACTACTAAGTTACAGTATACACCAGACTACCACTAGTTACAGTATACACCAGACTACCACTAGTTACAGTATATACCAGACTACCACTAGTTACAGTATACACCAGACTACCACTCGTATACAGTATACACCAGACTACCACTAGTTACAGTACAGTATACACCAGACTACCACTAGTTACAGTATACACCAGACTACACTAGTTACCGTATACACCAGACACCACTAGTTACAGTACAGTATACACCAGACTACTACTAGTATACACCAGTAATACACACAGACTACCACTAGTTACAGTATATACCAACTACCACTAGTTACAGTATATACCAGACTACCACTAGTTACAGTACATATACACCAGACTACCACTAGTTACAGTACAGTATACACCAGACTACCACTAGTTACAGTACAGTATACACCAGACTACCACTAGTTACAAGTATACACCAGACTACCACTAGTTACAGTATACACCAGACTACCACTAGTTACAGTATACACCAGACTACCATAGTTACAGTATACACCAGACTACACTAGTACAGTATACACCAGACTACCACTAGTACAGATATACACCAGACTACCACTAGGTACAGTACAGTATACAACCAGACTACCACTAGTCAGTACAGTATACACCAGACTACCACTAGTTACAGTACAGTATACACCAGACTACCACTAGTTACAGTATACACCAGACTCCATAGTACAGTACACAGACTACCACTAGGTACAGTATACACCAGACTACCACTAGGTACAGTACAGTATACACCAGACACCACTAGTTACAGTACAGTATACACCAGACTACCACTAGTTACAGTATACACCAGACTACCACTAGTTACAGTATACACCAGACTACCACTAGTTACAGTACAGTATACCCAGACTACCACTAGTTACAGTATACACCAGACTACCACTAGTTACAGTATACACCAGACTACCACTAGTACAGTACAGTATACACCAGACTACACTAGTTACAATATACACCAGACTACCACTAGTTACAGTATACACCAGACTACCACTAGTTACAGTATAACCAGACTACCACTAGTTACAGTATACACCAGACTACCACTAGTTACAGTATATACCAGACTACCACTAGTTACAGTATACACCAGACTACCACTAGTTACAGTATATACACAGACTACCACTAGTTACAGTACAGTATACACCAGACTACACTAGTTACAGTACAGATAACACCAGACTACCACTTTACAGTACAGTATACACCAGACTACCACTAGTTACAGTATACACCAGACTACCACTAGTTTACAGTATCACCAGACTACCACTAGTTCACGTACATATACCAGACTACCACTTACCAGTACAGTTACGTATACCAGCACTACCACTAGTTACAGTATACACCAGACTACCACTAGTTACAGTACAGTACACACCAGACTACCACTAGTTACAGTACAGTATACACCAGACTACCACTAGTTACAGTATACACCAGACTACCACTAGTTACAGTACACACCAGACTACCACTAGTTACAGTACACACCAGACTACCGCTAGTTACAGTATACACCAGACTACCACTAGTTACAGTATACACCAGACTACCGCTAGTTACAGTATACACCAGACTACCGCTAGTTACAGTATACACCAGACTACCACTAGTTACACTATCTTTGTCTCGTGCATTATTTCTGACAGGGGAAGTAAACTCAGTCAGTTAAATCCTGCAGAGCCCAATATGACTAATAAGGATCACAGCTGGCCAGAGATCCACGCTGACTAAGTGTGTCTGCCACCGTTACATTTTCAATAGGTGGCCTATCATGATCACTACTGAAATGTTTAGGGGTCCTGACCTGACCTTGTCTTTCCTGCCTGTTTTCTTCATCTCTGTGATGTACTTAGACTCTCACCACTACTCCCGTTCAGCCTCCGCCAGCCCCCTGGACGCCTGCTCCCACCACCACCCTCACCGGAACTCCTCCGAACGCTGGAGGGGAGGAGTGTCCGCCAGCACGCCCGACATCACACAGCGCCAACGCCGACGGAACTCAACGCTGGTCAGCGCACGCCCTCACACACACACACATGTTCAAGCATACATGTTAACACACACACACTATAGTGTAATTCCAGGTATTCTGCCATAACTGTTCACCCTTTTTGTTTCTCAAAGTTGGATAAGAAGAAGAAAGAGAAGAAAGACAAGGAGAGGGAGAATGAAAAAGAGAAAGTTCTGAAGAAGTTCCCAACGCCGACCAGATCCAGGCCGGAGTTCAGGTATTGTTAGGACACAGAACACAGGACACAGAACACAGAACACAGAACACAGAACACAGTACACAGGACACTGATTACAGGACACAGAACACAGGACACTGATTACAGGACACGGATTGCAGAACACGGATTACAGGACACAGATTACAGGACACGGATTACAGGACACGGATTACAGGACACGGATTACAGAACAGAGATTACAGAACACAGATTACAGAACACAAATTACAGATAACAGACCACAGATTACAAAACACATATTGCAGATTACAGGACACAGATCACAGATTACAAAACACGGATTACAGAACACGGATTACAGAACACGGATTACAGAACACGGATTACAGAACACGGGACACAGATTACGGGACACAGATTGCAGAACACAGATTGCAGAACACAGATTGCAGAACACAGATTYCAAAACACAGGTTACAGAACACGGATTACAGAACACGGATTACAGAACACGGATTACAGAACACGGATTACAGAACACGGGACACAGATTACGGGACACAGATTACGGGACACAGATTACGGGACACAGATTACGGGACACAGATTGCAGATTACGGGACACAGATCACAGAACACAGATTACAAAACACAGATTACAAAACACAGAACACAGATTACAGAACACAGAACATAGGATGGAGTAGAGCCCAGAATCTGTCTTGTGCCAACAGTAGAACTACTCTAAACTGTCCTATACTACAGGTCTCTGCCCAAATAAAGGAAACACTTCATTAAATTAGGGAGATTAAATATATTGAAAGCAGGTGCTTTCACAAAGGTGGGGTTCCTAAGCAATTCCTCAGCAATTAACATCCCATCATGCTTAAGGTCATATATAGAAATGCTGGGCAGCCCATCATTTTGCCCATTATTTTGGCTACAATGACTATGCCCCCATAGGATGACAATGCCTCCATCCACAGGTCACGAGTGGTCATTGAATGGTTTGATGAGCATAAAAACGATGTATGCCATGGCCGTCTCAGTCACCAGATCTCAACCCAATTGAACACTTATGGATGATTCTGGAGCAGCGCCTGAGACAGCGATTTCCACCACCATCAACAAAACACCAAATAATGACATTTCTTGTGGAAGAAATGTGTTGCATCCCTCCAATAGAGTTCCAGACACTAAGAATCTTCTCCCTCCCTCCCTCCTCCCTCCCTTCTCCTTCCCTCTCTTCCCCACTTATCTCTTTTCATCTCTTATCCTGCAGCAGTACCCCAAAACCCCAAAACCGACCTCCATCACCTGTGGCCCCCAAAAGCAAACTGTTGTCCCCCTGCCCTCCAATGGCTCCCAAGACCCCCTCCACGGGCAAGAAGATCCCCACAGGCACCAAGACCCGCCCCAAAAGAGCCCAGACCCCTGTCAGGGTACAGCTTCAGCCGGTCACCGTGGAAACTAACAACAAGCCCCATCAGCCAGACACTCCTGAGGAGACAAAGAGTAAGTTTGTTCGCCGTGGTTACCGTATCCAAGCTCCAGGATGTTTCTTTTCAGCTGTTACTTCTTCCCCTCTCTGCCTTGAGAAAACACACATTGTATCAACTCTATGATGTTTGCTTCATATGAACCTTGAAGTATATTCCACGGTTATGGTCCATCGTGTGGCTTCAGATGTGAAACAGAGGCCTCTCCTGTCTTTCTTGCTCGTACAGGCTCCAGTAATGTTCCTGCTATAATGGTGTCTTCGGRGCCGGTGACACAAACATCTCTTAGTGCACCAGTCACAGTGGCCGCCTCTACCCAAGCCTCAAACCTACAGCTGGCTGCCTCTGCTGCCTCAACTCCCACAACTGCCCCAGCTGCCTCATCTGCCCCGGCTGCCTCATCTGCCCCGGCTACCTCATCTACTGCTGCCACTCTGGCTTCCAGGCCCTCAGCCGGCACCAACGACCCAGAGGAAGCAGCTCGAGTCCTGGCTGAGAAACGCAGACAGGCCCGGGAGCAACGGGAGAGAGAGGAGCAGGAGCGCCTGGAGCAGGAGAAGAGGAAACGGTCAGTCAGACCCTGGCTGGAATTGATTAGACATGTCATTGAGTTGGTTATTATAGTACTGTAGTATTATTGAATGTTATCGATTGGAGTGTCGTGTCTGTCTGTCTGTTTGTCTGTCTGTCTATAGCAGGGGTTCTTCAACTTTTTAGCTCAAGGCACAAATGAGAAGTTGACTGTCTTCCCGTGACCAAAATTGTTCTCCAATGACCCAAATAAAAAATAAATAGTGTGTGATGTATAGATAGATGTATTCTCATAACTCGCGACCCACCTTTCACATGACCAGGGCCCGATTTGGGTCCTGACCCATAGTTTAAGAAACCCCGGTCTATAGACATATGGATGGTTTACTGTTTGCCTAATGTCCAAGACAAGTGTGTACCATACATTGATATGTGTCATGTTGTGTGTTGATTTTAAAATGCCATCCAGTGTGAGCATATACTGTATGAGCATGTGCGGACCTGACTGAGCATGCTCCCCATGCAGGATTGCTCGTGAGGAGGGCATGGCTCGGCAGGCGGAGGAGAGGAGGCGCAGGGAGGAGGAGGCACGCCTCATGGCGAAGGAGCAGCTTCTGAGAGACGAGGCCCAGCGCCTGGAGGAGGAGAAGGAGGCGAAGGAGAAAGCCAAGGCGGAACAGGAGGAGAACCAACGCCTGCAGAAACAGGTGCGAGATCGACAGGCAGTCTTGACGTACAGCATAGAAGAAGACGTATGACACAGGTTGACTGATCTTAGGTCGAGGTAACGTTATGAGAGGGAATGTTTGCTGTTTGAGGGGACAGGCATGTGTGCTGTAAGGCCTACAATCAGCATGTCATTGTCACCATGCCTTCTCCAGGCAAATGCCCAGAATTTATTGGAACTGAGAGAGCCGTTGTCAGAGTGGGATAGTGACAGCTCTGTCCTCCCCCTGTCCCCGTCTCTGCTCCGCACTGCAGTGGGCTGACAGGGGATAGATAGTGACAGTGTTCCCACTACCCCTGCCTGTAGCATTCAGACATGCTTGAGTCCAGTCTCCCCCGAGGGAAGACCAGTGCAATTTGCTGTTTGTTCGACACTGTCGGCAGCCATCTTCCTTGCAGTGTGTGTCAAGATGGTGAGGCATCATATTCATACAATATTTTTCAGCTATCTCATGAACCATGACACAGCAAGTTTTATCTTCCAGGCAACWTTGAACATAAACACGTCATTGCAAACATCTGTAGTTACTCAACTGTATACAACCTGTGTTTTGCACTGTTTATGAAGCATAGCAACCTTGTTCTTTTGATGGATGTCGTTATTTAGATATTTGCTGCCTGTGGTATAGCCCAGTGGTTTGTTTGGAACTGATGTGATCACAGCTTTGTTTTCATCCCTCCATGCATCACCTATTTAATACTGATGACTCAAAAGACCCAGTGAGCTGTGTAATGGCATTATTACAGGGAGATATCAAGCCCTGCCCTACAGCCTACTACAGCCTAGTCTGGGAATATGGTGCCACCTAGTGGTTAGAAAAGGGGACATTAATCTACTCTTGTATTAATTTGCTAATAATTATTTTTACATTCCATCATTTGATATTATATGAAATTTGGGTTTTATCTAGACTGACACGATTCCCTTGTTGAGTCATTTCCCTTTAGTCTTAATAGCATGATGAACATCCTATGAAGATAAATGGGCTTTCCATAGTATTGATGATCGTATTGATGATGTTGTTTTGTCCCGTCTGTGTCAGAGGGAGGAGGCCGAGGTCAAAGCTCGTGAGGAGGCGGAGCGTCAGCGCCTGGAGAGAGAGAAGCACTTTCAGAAGGAGGAACAGGCGCGCCTGGAGAGAAAGAAGGTGGAGAGATGAGGAGGGATGGAGGGGAGGAGGAGGGAGGAGGGATGGAGGGAAGAGGGGGGAGGGGAGGAGAGATGGAGGGGGAGGTGAGGGAGGAGGATGAGGGGAGGAGAGGAGAGGGTGGAGGGAGGAGAAGATGGGGGGAGGAGGGGAGGAGGGAGGGAGGAGGGATGGAGGGAGGAGAGAGATGGAGGGATGAGGGAGGGAGGAGGGATGAGATGGAGGGAGGAGAGGAGAGATGAGGGGAGGAGGGAGAGGGGAGGAGGAGAAGGAGGAGGGATGGAGGGAGGAGGGATGGAGGGGATGAGGGAAGGAGAGAGAATGAGGGATGGAGGGAGGAGAGATGGAGGGTGGAGGGAGGAGAGATGAGGGGAGGAGAGATGGAGGAGGAGAGAGGAGAGAGAGGGGGGAGGAGAGATGGAGAGGAAGGAGAGATGGAGGGAGGAGAGATGAGGGATGGAGGGGATGAGGGATGGAGGGAGGAGGGATGGATGGATGAAGGGGACTCAGATTGAAAAAGTCTAACTTGTCTTTACTTTCTACTTAATACATAAATATAGAACCGGTAGTTTTTGATCAAATTGTATTCTGACTAGGAAAAACTCCCAGCCTTAAATGAAATATGTTAAAGTGCATTAGTTGTAAATAATCGAATCCAGCAGCTGACAACTCCTGCCTCTGCTGTTGAACTCCACAGCGCCTTGAGGAAATCATGAAGAGAACTCGTAAAAGTACTGATGCAGGACAAAAGGTGATTGATGTAAGTCCTATGCTTCATATAACAACCCTTCTAGACCCTTTGTTCAGATGAAAGATTATACAGTGTATGTTTTCTTATTTAATTGACTGAATTCATAATAGTGTCTGTCCAGATGTTTAAAGCACTTCTTGATAATAACACCTCATCCACCACCAATGTGTAGCAACCTTGTGTGATACACAGCAACCATTTGTCCCATTTTTTTGTTCTTCTAGCCTTCACTGCCGAATGAGTCTAATTCTCCAGCACAGGTCAATGGCAAAGATACTACGAAGAACAGTAAAGGTAAGTTACATACAGTGCCATTCTGCTGTCTCTACAGTGCCATTCTCCTTCAACCTGTGATTTGATAAAAATGTATTTGGGTAAAAAAATTAATTATACGACATCCCAGCTAACAACAAACCTTCCCACAACTTTAGAGACCGTTCCCTTAAGAGTTTCATGAGGCTTTTAACTAACGTTTTCTTAGCGATGTTCCAGTGATGTGCAAGGAATGTTTCCAAGAGACCATCCCCTTAATGTCAAACAGAACTTACCCAGAACATGGTTACCATGTTCTCAGAAGGGGGGGGGTCAGAGTACCATGAACCAAGAGGTTGTGAGTTCAAATAATTTGATATTGACAGTAATCAGATTATGCAATAGCCATGTAAAAACCTAATTCTGCTTATCTTAATCGGCGTCAAGGTCAAAAGGATATTCTGAGAACATGGTAACCACGTTCTGGTCATGTTCTGTTTGACATAGATAGAATGTTCCCCTAAATAACTGATAACTGGACAATCAAACGTTAGGGGAACATTACAGGTAATATTACAAAAATGTTCTCTCTACCTAGAAGTGTTAGCTGGGATGTGCATTAGATCCCAAGAGGATGGCACTTATTTACAAAATGGTCTTGGATGCTAACAAATAATGTCATGATTAAAAGACAAGACAGTTACAAAACATTACATTCAATTAGAGAGAGAACACTCAGTCAAGGACAATTTTATTAGTCATTTAAAAAGAGCAACTTTGCTTGTTTTTTTTTCATGTAGCTCCTAAGATGCAGCAGATTGAAGCAGAATCCAGCCCTGTGCTGAATGTTGTCCGGCCAGCCATGCACCAGAATGGCCTCTCAGCCAATGGGAAGGCAGCTGACTTTGAGCAGATCATCCAGCTGTCCAATCACAGCAGGAGCAGCAACGGTGGGCCGGGAAAACCGGGGAGTGGCATCGTCAGTGACCCAATCCTGGCCTTCGAGGGAGGAGAGCCCTTCCTGATGAAAACGGGTTCCATGAAGCCTCTGCATGCTGCAGGTAGCTATGCAGGTCAGGATTAGGACCAGACATACCATATCATTTTAACATTTCAAATGAAGCATTCTATCACTGTATCAGTACATAGCACTCTGGGATGTACGCAATCCATAACTCTATAGCCACATTACCAGCATGTGTATAGAGAAGCACAGTGTGGATCTTATGCTAAAGGTATGCATCCTGTAGTTAGCTACAACCATTACTAGAGTTTACAGAGAGGGGAGTCCAAACCTTTACCACTATCCCCAAGCCTGGGCCCTAGCCTCTGGGCACGCTGCCCAAGCTCCCTGTGTGGGAGAGCTGACGTCCAAGACTGGAAAGAGGATCCCAGTACTGTTTTGGCATGCTCCTTAGGTTGGCAAACGAGGCCCCCTTTATTATGCCAAGACCCCCACAGCCGGTCTCGAAGACGGCCATACCCAAGCATTAAATGTCAGCAAAGCAAACAATATGACTGAGACCAATGGAACATACATAATATTAGGGGAAAGGGGGGATACCTAGTCAGTTGTACAACTGAATGCCTTCAACTGAAATGTGTCTTCCTCATTTAACCCCTCCCCTCTGAATCAGAGAGGTGCGGGGGGGCTGCTTTAACCGACATCCACGTCTTCAGCGCCCGGGGAACAGGTGGTTAACTGCCTTGTTCAGTGGTAGAACGACATAGTTTTACCTTGTCAGCTCGGGGATTCGATTCAGCAACCGTACGGTTACTGGCCCAACGCTCTAACCACTAGGCTACCTGCCGCACCATATTATATCCCATGTTTATATCCCCACAGCCCAAGGGGGTTCTAATGATAATGACGCGTGCAGAATATCATCCCTAGAACTGAAGACTTTGAATGATAAGGTCTGATAGACGGTATGCCTCACGTACTGTAGACTTCAAACTAGCTCATATTCCCAAGTGAAGCAGAAAACTTTGAATGATAAGGCCTGATAGACGGTATGCCTCACGTACTGTAGACTTCAAACTAGCTCATATTCCCAAGTGAAGCAGAAAACAATGCTGATTTTTATCTTTCTCTGTTCTTTCTCTTTTTCTCTCCATCTCTCCAGAAGTTCTTTGAGACACCAGGCTTCCACACGCTTTACGCCACCGGTTGATCTAGTTGATGCGTGCCACACACTGCAACAGCTTATAAAGGAAGTGTGCCAAACAAACAAACTATGGACTAAACTTTTAAATCACATAAAAACATCAAATTCCACAGAGGTCAAGAGGGAGGAAGAAAACTCTGTGAAGAAAAAAGAAAAAAACGTAATGAAAAAAATATCGTCTGTCTTCTCGGCATGTTTTGGTGCAACATACATTGAGTTTTGTTGAAAATGTCAAATGCAGATTTTATGGTGCACCTTAAATGGCTGACAATGTAATATGAGGAGTTTTAGAGCATTGTAAGACCTGGATTTATACAGTATTTGACTACGGTTGTTGTTATCATTGTTGTTATGCTATTGCTGTTGTTATCTTAAGTTGAACAAAGTGTGTGTTTGTTAGTCTTGAATAATTGGGTTATTTAACTAGGGGAGGAAGCAGTGTGCTGTCAGGGGAAGCTGTGGGATAAATGTTAATGAAAGGGAGAAGACGTCTCTATTTCTTTCTGTCTATCTGTCTGTCTGTCTGTCTGCATGTATGTGTCTCTGTCTGCGTGTATGTCTGTCTCTGCCTGTCCCTGTCCGTCTGTTTGTCTGCCTGTCTATCTGCCTCTCATTTAACTGAGATATGATACAGACTAAAGAGTAAGTTTGATCTGTGTGGACATCGACTCTACTGGGTTAACATCTGACATGTCTGCCATAACCTTCATGTTTCATCTGAGATAGAGTCTTAATGTTTCTCTGGCTCGTTTCTTCTTCAATTGTATTGCTGTTGTGATACAGAATAAGTTTAGGTTGGTTTCTTCAGCAGTTCCCATGGCGATCACATTAATACAGGTAGGACTATCAGCACACAGTATCTGTCCTCTATTCCTGGTCGCTGCTATCAGGACACAGTATCTGTCCTCTATTCCTGGTCGCTGCTATCAGGACAACAGTCATTGTCCCTATTCCTGGTCGCTGCTATCAAGGACACAAGTATCTGTCCTCTATTCCTGGTCGCTGCTATCAGGACACGTATCTGTCCTCTATTCCTGGTCGCTGCTATCAGGACACAGTATCTGTCCTCTATTCCTGGTCGCTGCTATCAGGAACACAGTATCTGTCCTCTATTCCTGGTCGCTGCTATCAGGACACAGTATCTGTCCTCTATTCCTGGTCGCTACTGGTTTAATGGCTGTGACTCATATAAGCTGCCTCCTGCCTGGTTTATACAGTGAACGATGAACTTCTAGACACATCTATTCATATTCCAGGCCTCTGACGGAGGGAGAAATATTAAAGTGGGGAACGAGAGGAGGGAGGTTGAGAGATTTAATCAGCTCAAGGGACAGATGGAGTGTGTGAGAGAGAGAGAAAGACCGAGCGAGAGAGAGACAGACAGAGTGAAAGATGGATTTTCCATCTGTAGATGCTCTCCTACTATCAACAAACTATATGTTGATAAGCGACTGCTTGCTAAGGTTAGGTTTAGAATAAGGGTTAGAGTTAAGGTTAAGGTTAGTAGATAGTTAGTTGAAAGGTTGCTGATACTCTATAGATTAGTCTGTAGAGCATCTACAGATGGACTGTCCATATGAAGTGGTACCATCATTATTTCTTGGTAACAATTCAGTTCCTTACAGTGATTATTATTATTATTAATTTTTTTTTAATGTAAATCGATTCTTAGCAAAGGGCAATTTCTCTAGCAAGATTTCTGCTACGACTGGAAGTGGTCTGAGTGGGGAGGGGAAAACTGAAAAATAGCTGTTATTGGCAGATAAGGTTGGAACGCTCTTTCTTATTGGTCTATTAACTAATTTACCGCATGGTGATGTCAGCATGCATGGCCAAAACTCCATACCACCAAAACAGGCTGAAATTTCTGGCGTTTAAAAAAAAAAAGTATCCTACACTAAAAGTGCATTATCATKATTTTCACAATTTCATAGTATTATTCCAAACTCTTAGTATGGAAATATATATAAAACARAGGAAAATCACTTTTTTTGTCTGCACTGGGCCTTTAAGTGCAGCCATACAGCTGTTCTGTCTGATCACACTGCACTAGGAATCACTGGGGTACAATTGCCAGCCCGTTTCACCCAGAGTAGCAGCTGGTGATGTGAATAATTCAATCCGTTTCATCCCTCCATTCCAGACATATTTTTTTCCTCAAGAGGAGACTGTGCAATGTTGTATTTTTGGTTGTTGATGCAAATTGTGTGGTTTCTCCCTCACCAGTGCGACACARGGACAATGGTAATAGTGAGTTTATAGGTTAGTTGTTTGGTCATTAGTTTGATACAAGTATGTTTAGTCGTTTAAGATTATAATGCCACAAGATGGCAGCACTAGCTTTACAAACATGCGGAGCCAAGAGGAACATCAATGTTCAGATTTCTCCTGCTGGTCTTTTATAATGGTATCTTTATCACAAATGTGTTTGACGTTCGTCAGACTCATCTACAACACATGGATTCTATTTAGAACATTCAAATTCAAACAATAACATTGAGATTTTTACTTGCTGGTATTAGTCCCTCAAAAGTAGGGACATCAAAACATGACCTCATCACCTCTCATTGTCGAGGCACCACCAGCATTCCCAAAACAAGTCCCATCCACTGAGATGGATGATCTGCAGCTGATACTGACTGAACAAAGGAACTTCTGTCTATCTTTTTATTTATAGTTGAGAGTGTTAACAGTCAATGACATATGGGGCTTCAGCCATGGCCTGTGCCAAGAGGGGTTGCGTCCCAATTGGTACRKTATTCCCTCTGTAGTGRGCTACTTTTGACCAGGGCCCATCAGGCTCTGGTCAAAAGTAGTGATTCTGGTCAAAAGTGGTGCACTAGATGGAGAATAGGGTGCCATTTGGGACGCAGTGGGACTTAACTCATTGGGAATGGGACGTTACTGGACATGGGGGACAGGATTCATCATGATGGATTGAGCCGCCACTGCCTGCATTTGAAACATTCAAARTACGCTGAAGGTTTGCAAAGTGGCAACATTACAGATAGTTTACTGCAGTGTTGATTGGTTGCTGTTATTTACCCATGATCCTCCCTAACAGATTATACACAGTGCATCTTTGGGGTTTTGGTTGCTATGGCTAAAGCCATTGATATTTGCATTTGTTGTGTTAGAAGTCTCAGGTTTCTACTGCGGTTACAATTTAAACTTATAAAGGTCATCGAACTGTGATGGAATAATGATTTGATGCATCGGACTAAAAATGTCCACACTAAAGGTCAGACACCTGCTATCTGTGCAGGACAGGCTGTATTTGTTTAGCTGTTGCTCTGGGTTACGGCATCATGATGACTGAGCCTTGTAGTGAAAGCAGACACTAGGACAGGTGTGTGTGTGTACATGCTTGTGTTTCCACTGTCACTTTAAGTTTTCTATCCAACATAATCAACCAATTTGTTGTCGCATTGTAAAGAAGGGACCTGCAAGTAAGCATTTCGTTGGACAGTGTATACCATGTGTATTCTGTATATATGACTAATAAAACCCTCCAAAAGGCAAAGCGTCAATACAGGACTAAGATTGAATCGTACTACACCGGCTCCAACACTCGTCGGATGTTTTAGTTAATAGTTTGCAGGGCTTGCAAACTATTATGGACTAACTAGTGGTTAGAGCSTTGGGCCAGTAACCGAAAGGAATCCCCGAGCTGACAAGGTAAAAATCTGTCGTTCTGCCCCTGAGCAAYGCAGTTAACCCATTGTTCCCCGGGCACCGAAGACGTAGATGTCGATTAAGGCAGCCCCCGGCACCTCTCTGATTCAGAGGGGTTGGGTTAAATGCCGAAGACAAATTTCAGTTGTACAACTGACTAGGTATCCCCCTTTCCCTACAAAGGGAAGCACAGCCGTGAGCTGCCCAGTGACACYAGCKTACCAGACGAGCTAAATTACTTCTATGCTCGCTTCRAGGKAAGCCACACTGAAGCATGCATTAGAGCATCCGCTGTTCCYGYCGGCTGTGTGATCACGCTCTCAGTAGTCGATATGAGTAAGACCTTTAAACAGTTCGACATTCACAAGCCCGCAGGGCGGAACAGATTACCAGGACGTGTACTCTGAGCATGCGCTGACCAACTGGCAAGTGTCTGACATTTTCAACCTGTCCCTGACCGATTCTGTAATTCCAAACATGTTTCAAGCAGACCACCATAGTCCCTGTGCCCAAGAACACTAAGGTAACCTGCCTAAATGACTACCGACCCGTAGCACTCACGTCGGTATCCATGAAGTGCCTTGAAAGGCTGTTCATGGCTCACATCAACACCATTATCCCAGAAACCCTAGACCCACTCCAAATTGCATACCGCCCCAACAGGTGATGCAATCTCTATTGCACTCCACACTGCCCTTTCTCACCTGCACAAAAGGAACACCTACGTGAGAATGCTATTCATTGACTACAGCTCAGCGTTCAACACCATAGGACCCTGGGACTAAACACCTCCCTCTGCAACTGGTTGCATCACCGCCTGGTTTGGCAACTGCTCGGCCTCCGACCGCAAGACACTACAGAGGGTAGTGGGTACGGCCACATAGGTGTTCCTTTTGTCCAGGTGGAAAAGGGCAGTGTGGAGTGCAATAGCGATTGCATCATCTGTGGATCTTTTGGGGCAGTATGCAAATTGGAGTGGGTCTAGGGTTTCTGGGATAATGGTGTTGATGTATGCCTAGCGGGATTTCTTATATGCTTCCGGGTTAGATTCCCGCTCCTTGAAAGCGGCAGCTCTAGCCTTTAGCTCAGTGCGGATGTTGCCTGTAACCCATGGCTTCTGGTTGGGGTATGTACGTATGGTCACTGTGGGGATGATGTCATCGATGCACTTATTGATGAAGCCAATGATTTATGTGGTGTACTCCTCAATGCCATCGGAGGAATCCCGGAACATATTCCAGTCTGTGCTAGCAAAGCKGTCCTGTAGCTTYGCATCTGCTTKATTTGACCACATTTTTWAAAATCTAGTCACTGGTGCTTCCTTCTTAAAAAATGTCTTATTAGCAGGAATCAGGAGAAAATAATTATGGTCAGATTTGCCAAATGGAGGGCGAGGGAGAGCTTTGTATGCATGTCTGTGTGTGGAGTAAAGGTGGTCCAGAGTTTTTTTTTCTCCTCTGGTTGCACATTTAACATGCTGATAGAAATTTGCTAAAACTAATTTAAGTTTCCCTGCATTAAAGTCCCCGGTCACTAGGAGCGTCGCCTCTGGATGAGCATTCTCCTGTTTGCTTATGGCAGAATACAGCTCATTGAGTGCGGTCTTAGTGCCAGCATCGGTCTGTGGTGGTATGTAAACAGCTACGAAAAATACAGATGAAAACTCTCTAGGTAAATAGTGTGGTCTACAGCTTATCATGAGATACTCTACCTCAGGRGAGCAATAGCTCGAGACTTCCTTAGATATCGTGCACCAGCTGTTATTTACCAAAATACATAGTCCGCCACCCCTTGTCTTACCAGATGCCGCTGTTCTATCCTGCCGATACAGCGTATAACCAGCCAGCTGTATGTTGATATTGTCGTCATTCYGCCACGACTCCGTGAAGTATAAGATATTACAGTTTTGAATGTCCCGTTGGTAGTTTAATCTTCCGCGTAGGTCATCAATGTTATTCTCTAAAGATTGCACGTTTGCTAGCAGAATGGAAGGAAGTGGGGGCTTATTCGATCACCTACCAATTCTCAGAAGGCAGCCTGCCGTCTGGCCCCTTTTTCTCCGCCTCCTCTTCACGCAAATCACGGGGATCTGGYCCTATTCCCGAGAAAGCAGTATATCGTTCGCGTCGGGCTCGTCAGACTCGTTAAAGGGAAAAAAGGATTCTGCCAGTCAGTGGTGAGTAACCGCAGTCCTGATGTCCAGAATTTTTTGCCGGTCATAAGAGCGGCAACATTATGTACAAAATAAGTAAAAAATAAGTTACAAACAATGCAAATAAAAAAAATAAAAAAACACAATCGGATGGGGACATGTAAAACATCTGCCTTCTTCTCCTGCACCATCTTTACCGCATAACTAAAGATGATAATACAGTAAATATAACTAACAGCATGTGCTGTATACAGCTTGTTTTCAGTTTGGTTTTTATCAAGCACATGGCAGACTAGAACTAGGAAGTGGTTTGTATTCCACCCACATGGTTCATTGGACTTCCTGGTCTTAGTTTTACTTTCTCTTCTTCTGCTGAATCAAGGTGAGTCCTCTTTTCTGTTTTCAGGATTTCTTACTATTACGTGCTTTGCTAACCTGTGATTTTAAACTGATCTTATGTGATATTTATTATGCTTGTCTTAAACCAATTATTTTAATGTTTTAAAAAAAATAGTTTGATAGAAGAACAGCCATAACAATGATTTAATGGACATCCAATGTGGCATTCTGTAATGCCCTTTGTACTTGTGTGTCGACCATATAAAAGAAAGATACAACATTGATGTAAACCTTACTGTACCAAGATTATCTAAAGAGGTGTAGGTTATTATATTTTATAATAGATGTGTAAAATGCTGAAACAGTCAACATCCTTCCTTGTTAAGCAATGGAATGTATGCTATTTCCTCATGGATTTGTTTATATTTTTTTCTCAAATGAATGTACATTTCCTGGTTGATACAGAGTGTTCCACTATGTAGAGAATGGATGCATTCCTTTTAAGCTGGTGAGGATTTAAACAACATATATCTAAATAAACTATCATTTAACAAGGCAAGTCAGTTAAGAACAAATTCTTAATTACAATGACGGCATAGGAACTGTGTGTTAACTTCCTTGTTCAGGGGCAGAACCACATATTTTTACCTTGTCAGCTCGGGGATTCGATCTAGCAACATTTACGGTTACTGGCCGAAATCTCTAACCCAAAGCCTGAATTTTTTTTATTTGATTTATTTKACCTTTATTTAACCAGGTAGGCAAGTTGAGAACAAGTTCTCATTTACAATTGCGACCTGGCCAAGATAAAGCAAAGCAGTTCGACACATACAACACAGAGTTACACATGGAGTAAAACAAACATAAAGTCAATAATACAGCAGAAAAAAAAGTCTATATACAATGTGAGCAAATGAGGTGAGATAAGGGAGGTAAAGGCAAAAAAGGGCCATGGTGGCGAAGTAAATACAATATAGCAAGTAAAACACTGGAATGGTAGATTTGCAGTGGGAGAATGTGCAAATCAGAAATATAAATAATGGGGTGCAAAGGAGCAAAATAAATAAATACAGTAGGGGAAGGGGTAGTTGTTTGGGCTAAATTATAGATGGGCTATGTACAGGTGCAGTAATCTGTGAGCTGCTCTGACAGTTGGTGCTTAAAGCTAGTGAGGGAGATAAGTGTTTCCAGTTTCAGAGATTTTTGCAGTTCGTTCCAGTCATTGGCAGCAGAGAACTGGAAGGAGAGGCGGCCAAAAGGAGGATTGGCTTGGGGTGACCAGAGAGATATACCTGCTGGAGCGGCGTGCTACAGGTGGTGCTGCTATGGTGACCAGCGAGCTGAGATAAGCGGGACTTTACCTAGCAGGGTCTTGTAGATGACCTGGGCAGTGGTTTGGCAACGAGTATGAAGGAGGCCAGCCAACGAGCGTACAGGTCGCAGTGGTGGGTAGTATATGGGGCTTTGGTGACAAAACGGATGGCACTGTGATAGACTGATCCCAATTTATTGAGTAGGGTATTGGAGGCTATTTTGTAAATGACATGCCGAAGTCGAGGATCGGTAGGATGGTCAGTTTAACGAGCGTATGTTTGGCAGCATGAGTGAAGGATGCTTTGTTGCGAAATAGGAAGCCAATTTCTAGATTAACTTTGGATTGGAGATGTTTGATGTGATCTGGAGGGAGAGTTTACAGTCTAACCAGACACCTAGGTATTTGTAGTTTCACATATTCTAAGTCAGAACCGGGCAGGTGCAGGCAGCGATCGGTTGAATAGCATGCATTAGTTTACTTGTATTTAAGAGCAGTTGGAGGCCACGAAGGAGAGTTGTATGGCATTGAGCTCGTCTGGAGGGTTTAACACAGTGTCCAAAGAAGGGCCAGAAGTATACAGAATGGTGTCATCTGCGTAGAGGTGGATCAGAGACTCACCAGCAGCAAGAGCGACATCATTGATGTATACAGAGAAGAGAGTCGGCCCAAGAATTGAACCCTGTGGACCCCATAGAGACTGCCAGAGGCCCGGACAACAGGCCCTCTGATTTGACACACAACTCTATCAGAGAATGTAGTTGGTGAACCAGGCGAGGCAATCATTTGAGAAACCAGGCTATTGAGCTCTGCCGATGAGGATGTGGTGATTGACAGTCGAAAGCCTTGCCAGGTCAATGAATACAGCTGCACAGTATTGTTTCTTATCGATGGCGGTTAATAATCGTTAGGACCTTGAGCGTGGCTGAGGTGCACCCATGACCAGCTTGAAACCAGATTGCATAGCGGAGAAGGTGCGGTGGATTCGAAATGGTTGGTAATCTGTTTGTTGACTTGGCTTTCGAAGACCTTAGAAAGGCAGGGGTAGGATAGATATAGGTCCTGTAGCAGTTTGGGTCAAGAGTGTCCCCCCTTTGAAGAGGGGATGACCGCAGCTGCTTTCCAATCTTTGGGAATCTCAGACACGAAGAAGGTTGAACAGGCTAGTAATAGGGTCAACAATTTCGCGATAGTTTTAGAAAGAAGGTCGCAGATTGTCTAGCCCGGGTGATTTGTAGGGGTCCAGATTTTGCAGCTCTTTCACAACATCAGCTGACTGGATTTGGGAGAAGGAGAATGGGAAGCTTGGGCGAGTTGCTGTGGGGGGTGCTGTTTGACCGGGGTAGGGGTAGCCAGGTGGAAGCATGGCCGCCGTAGAAAATGCTTATTGAAGTTCTCAATTATAGTGGATTTATCGGTGGTGACAGTGTTTCCTATCCTCAGCGCAGTGGGCAGCTGGGAGGATGTGTTTTATCTCCATGGACTTACACTGTCCCAGAACTTTTTTGCAAAGTGTGCAAAAGTAGTGAAATAAATAAACTTAGGGAGGAAGCTTCTGATGTTAACATGCATGAAACAAGTCTATTCGGTTACAAGTCATCAAAAGAGAGCACCTGGGGAATAGGAGTGGAGCTAGCACTGCAGGGCCTGGATTCACTCTACATACAGAGGAACAGAGGAGGAGTAGGATAAGGGTACGGCTAAAGCTATGAGAATTGGTCATCTAGGACTCCGGAAGAGAGACTAAAAGTAGCGGTTTCTGGGGCGATAAAATAGCTTCAAGTATAATGTACAGACAAGTATGGTAGGATGTGAATACAGTGGAGGTAAACCTAGGCATTGAGTGATGATGAGAGAGATATGTTTCTCTAAACATAATTGAAACCAGGTGATGTCATCGCATTGTGGGTGGTGGAACTAAAGGTCGGATAGGTATAATGAGCAGGGCAAGAGGCTCTCCAGTGAAATAAGCCATACACTAACCAGAACAGCAATGAAACAGGCATATTGAATTAAAGGGGAAGGCATG